>NW_021282436.1:72021-183751 GCF_002162155.2 Triticum dicoccoides
CTAACATGCGTATGTTATTACCATAGTTAATATATACTCCCTCCGTCCCACAATATAAGAGCATCTTTTACACTACACTAGCACTACTGCAGCATGCTGCTAATGCGACACAACGATCAGAGACCCTTCGAGAAACTGTGTGCGATGCAATAATCGCAAACGGTGGTGTCAGAGAACCATCTAAAATGTGAAAAACGTTTGCGATGATGGTGCATCGAACATGGTTCAGATTCTAGTTGCCTGTGAGATGCCGGGCATACGGTTCAGTTCTATTAACTGTTTGCGATGAGGAGGAACAAAAGAAACAAGCAGCCAGATGAAGGCGTGTATGATACACAGCATACGGTTCACTCGGATGAACTGTTTGTGATTAGGCAACACAAAAGAAATGGTCAGCCAGATCAAATTGTGTGTGCGATATACAACATGCGGTTCGCTCGAATGAACTGTTTGTGTTGAGACAAGAGAACAGAAAGGGTTCAATATAACAAGATGTGTGTGATACGCGGCAAACAGGTCTGTAGTCGGAAATGTGTGGGAAGACAGATAACAACACAAACGATTCCTGTTAATAAGCCGTGTGTGTTGTGAGCAAACGATTGCTGGTATACAATCATCAGTGATTGATGAAATCATCACCGACGGGTCCCCTTGTTTAGTCCGTGTGCGATGTGATTTGCTCTGTGTACAGAGCATCAACAATATACTTAAAAAGACAGCATTGCATAACCAAATTAAGCATACAATTAGACAAGTGACTACACAGATAACATTTTTCACACACCAAAGTAAGCAATTTCATGCATACTAAACTAGGAGAAACGAGGATCTAATTAATCATCTACTTCTTGTTGCGACGACGCTTGCCATTGCTCTACTTCCGTCTGGATCCCTGGCCGTTTTCAGGAAGGAGGCACTTCCTCATGTCAACGATCCGCCTGTACATGTCGTAGCACGTGTACGCCTCCTTGGCCGCGTACACGCCGTGAGCTTTGTTGAGTTTCTACATCCAGGCCGAGTGCCAGGCACGCTTGTCCTTGTTGCAGGAATCCTTCATGTCTCTCTCCTCCACATAGGCAAAATTGCCATGTAAGCAGGCTATAAGCCCACTATTGTAGTACTTGCTCTTAGCGGCGTGGCGGACCAACCGTGTAGGGTGCAAAGTGGCCTCGCTCGTGTGGGCGACGGAGGCCATCCCGCGCGGGCACTAGGTCTGAGAGGACGGCCTTGTCATCAGTGTGTGACCTCTCTGTGGCAACCGTTCGCTCCCCACTAGCATCTTCCTGTACCGTGGCAACCGTCCAATGCCTCTTCGCCTTTCCCTCTCAATTTGGAACTGTTGTCGTACGCTCTTCCTCCCTCCATTTGCCTTCACCCTTCCTTCTGCCATTGTTCGATCGTCTTCTCCATGGAGGGAACAGGCCGGAAATGACCCCATTATTCTTGCCCCGATCTGAAAGATGATGTGGTGGAGGAACTCATTGATCGGTGTGACGTCATCACCTTGGCTAGCATGGCAGGTTCGTTCAAGTCCATTCTCGACTCAACAAATAGGGTTCAGGAGCTGTTTGATCTCCCCTATCTTCTTCGCCATGATGCTGGTCGCCGGCATTGGGACGACGGAAGCCTCGCTGATGAGGACATCAATACAATTGTTACACCCACAGGCCCTGCTGCTATACATACTGGACCAATTACTAGAGCTCGCGCACGCCAACTAAATTACCAGGTACTTCCGTTTCTTGGTAATGATTCTAATGTTCATGAGAATATGATGCTGCCTAAATTGGATACATTTGTTTTGCTTACAAATAAAGGGCCTAGCTTGGAGAAGGATGAACATTGGAGCAAGAACAAGCATGGAGATGATGGCATGCGCAAGGGGAACAAGAACGAAGTTACAAGTGATGATTTCAGGACTTTGAAGCCACCATAATGGGCGCATGAACCCTTGGACGAAATATACAAGATGCCACTTCATAAATTTCGTCCCGAGGTTATTATAGGTGCTGCGTCACCTTATTATTGGGTCAGGCCCATGTAATTTCGAAATACATAAGTATAGGCTATTTTTAGAGTCCGTATGTGTGGGGAAACAAGAGATAGGGTTGATTTCGGACCCCTCCACCAAGGGCCACGAAATTCCCCCCTCTTCCTCCATATATACAACCCTTAGGGCATCGTTTAGACTTTGGGTTTTGTTTAGATTAAAAGTTCGCCATAGCTGCAACTTCGCGTACTTCGTTTGTGTTCAACGACCAGACAAAGACGTCACAGAACCCCACCTTGATCAATAAAGCTTTCATCTTATATTCGCAATATCCAGATTGCAATCTCAGTTTCTTGCTTGTTCTTTGTTTGCTTGCAGGAAACAGACCCTCGTGGTCAGGTTGATCGTGCTCCGGCGTGGTCAATAACCTCTCGGAGTTGGTTTAGCGATTGCTAAGGCGCGACGTCCTCGCACGTTCGTAGTCGGATCGTCAAAGTCGACTGCCACCAAAGCGATATCCATCATCTCATCGAAAGACGGGACACCTTTTCCTCTATCAAGTGGTATCAGATTTCCAGGTTGCTCGGTGAGATTTTACAGTTTTTCGTAGTTTAGATCGAGTCTGTTCTTCATACCTATAGTCCACGAAAAAGCCAAAAAAAATTAGGGTTAGTTCATCCCATCCGAACCAATCTGAGCCTTGCATAATCTTTTCTGTATTTGCTTTGTTGAATTTGCGGTTGCATCGTCGTGTCCAGTTGCTGGTCTGAGCGTCTAGTCCTTTAGAGTTTCGAGTTCTGTTCACAGGTTGTCACGTCGCCGCTGCCATATATCACCACCGCATCATCATCGTCGCTGTTGCCATATACCACCACCACATATTCACCGCCAATCCGAATCCATATACGCCACCACATATCCGCCGCCATCACGCCAATCCGAGTTCACCTGCAACATATATCCGCCACCTGTCCGTGTTCCACCAGATTCATCTTCGCCACCAGTCCGAGTTCCACCAGATTCATCTCCGCCACCAGTCCTAGTCTGAGTCCAGTAATTGTTGCATTGTTCTCGATTTCCAGATCACGCGATACTCCGAGTCGTGACAGAGAAGGACTCCCCAACTTCCGAGCCATCCGCAGAAGAAAAATAGTTCCAATTTCAAAAAAAAAAGACTGATGAGGACATCAATACCATTGTTACACCCACAGCCCCTACTGCTACATATATGGGACCAATTACTAGAGCTCGCGCACGCCAATTAAATTATCAGGTACTTTCGTTTCTTGGTAATGATTCTAATGTTCATGAGAATATGATGCTGCCTAAATTGGATACATTTGTTTTGCTTACAAATGAAGGGCCTAGCTTGGAGAAGGATGAACATTGGAGCAAGAACAAGCATGGAGATGATGCCATGCGCAAGGGGAACAAGAACGGAGTTACAAGTGATGATTTCAGGACTTTGAAGCCACCATAATGGGTGCATGAAGCCATGGACGAAATATACAAGATGCAAAATTTCGTCTCGAGGCTATTATAGGTGCTGCGTCACCTTTTTATTGGGCCAGGCCCATGTAATTTCGAAATACATAAGTATAGGCTATTTTTAGAGTCCGTATGTGTGGGGAAACAAGAGATAGGGTTGATTTCGGACCCCTCCACCAAGGGCCACGAAATTCCCCCTCTCTTCCTCCATATATACAGCCCTTAGGCACCGTTTAGACTTTGGGTTTTGTTTAGATTAATAGTTTGCCATAGCTGCAACTTAGCGTACTTCGTTTGTGTTCAACGACCAGACAAAGGCGTCACAGAACCCCACCTTGATCAATAAAGCTTTCATCTTATATTCGCAATATCCAGATTGCAATATCAGTTTCTTGCTTGTTCTTCGTTTGCTCGCAGGAAACAGACCCTCGTGGTCAGGTTGATCGTGCTCCGGCGTGGTCAATAACCTCTCGGAGTTGGTTTAGCGATTGCTAAGGCGCGACGTCCTCGCACGTTCGTAGTCGTATCGTCAAAGTCGACTGCCACCAAAGCGATATCCATCATCTCATCGAAAGACGGGACACCTTTGCCTCTGTCAAGTGGTGTCAGATTTCTAGGTTGCTCGGTGAGATTTTACAGTTTTTCGTAGTTCAGATCGAGTCTGTTCTTCATACCTATAGTCCACGAAAAAGCCAAGAAATTTTTTTTAGGGTTAGTTCATCCCATCCGAACCAATCTGAGCCTTTGCATAATCTTTTCTGTCTTTGCTTTGTTGAATTTGCGGTTGCATCGTCGTGTCAAGTTCCTGGTCTTAGCGTCTAGTCTTTTAGAGTTTCGAGTTCTGTTCACAGGTTGTCACGTCGCTGCTGCCATATATCACCACCGCATCATCATCGTCGCTGTTGCCATATACCACCACCACATATTCACCGCCAATCCGAATCCATATACGCCACCACATATCCGCCGCCATCACGCCAATCCGAGTTCACCTACAACATATATCCGCCACCTGTCCGTGTTCCACCAGATTTATCTCCGCCACCAGTCCGAGTTCCACCAGATTCATCTCCGCCACCAGTCCTAGTCCGAGTCCAGTAATTGTTGCATTGTTCTCGATTTCCAGATCACGCGATACTCCGAGTCGTGACAAAGAAGGACTCCCCAACTTCCGAGCCATCCGCAAAAGAAAAATAGTTCTAATTTCAAAAAAAAAACTAAGTCTGGAAAATTCTGGCTAGGCAGTTTTTAGACCATTTGTAGACTTTTTCGAAAAAAAATTGTTGCGGAGCAAAAAAAAAGAGGAAAAAAAGTGCAAAAAAAAGAGAAAAAAAAATTCAGAGTGTGCTCCTCCCTTGTTTACGTGCCGCGCCGTGATTTTGTTGGTGTTCTAGGCTCGCGTCTCTAGCACAGTCTAGCCTAGGACCAGCACAGTACCGTCGTTGAGCGTTTATTCAACTTTGCATCTCTGAATTAATTATTGCTGACCCTTTTTGCTACCATATTATAAGCCTTCCCAGCTCCACATACATCTACGTCGTGCGTTTGACTCTCCCTGGTAATCGCTCTATCCAAGCTTTGAGAGTTTTGACTACAACGGTTGCTGATCACCGCCTGTTGCTGGGTAAGAACTGGTAGGAATTTGAGTTTTGCTTGACGGATTTGTGACACCCACCACCACCACTTGTTCGTAGTCTGTAGGATCATATTCTTGTGTGTTTCTATTGCTGCTAACCATGCCAGGATCACAAGCCGACGAGATTGACTGGGAGAATTTATCGAACAAGGAGCTTCATGATAAGTTTCAGCAAATGATGACTGAACAGGTGCAAGATGTGCTGAACAATTTTGAAGAGGCCATGGAGAAGATCACTGGCCTTGAGAAGACGTTCGAAACAAAGCTCGATAACAAGTTTAATGAATTGCTCGCGCGTCTTCCACCACCACCACCCGCTGCACCTAACGCACCTCTCCAACAACAACAACAACGACTACCTTCACATCGCGAAACAGACCTTCGTCGAGCGAGTCGTGTTCCTCTTGCATTTGGCTAAACTGTTGGTGCTGCTGTTGATACTTCTGTGGCTCCTGCTGCTGATGCGGAGGAGGATGATTATGTGGGAGATTATGAGGATGAGGTTGATCAAAATCAGCACTACGTGCAGCCACCTGCACCACCACCAGCAGGTCGACCTCAGGTATATATTCGTAATGGTAGGCCTGCACCACCACCTCAGGTACGAGATGATGTCCATATTCCTAAACTGAAATTGAATATTCCACCATTTGAGGGTAGATATGTTCCTGATATATATCTTACTTGGGAGTTAGAAACTGAACAACGATTTACATGTTTACAATATCCTGAGGAGAGACGAGTTGCTGCTGCTGTTTGTGCTTTCACTAGTTTTGCATGTGTATGGTGGTCTGAACATTGTAGATTATATCCTATTCCAACTACTTGGGCTGCTTTGAAAACTGCTATGCGTACGCGTTGGGTTCCACCATATTATCAACGTGAATTGCTTCAAAAATTGCAGCGTTTAAGACAAGGGAAAAATTCTGTAGAAGAATATTATCAGGAATTACAAACTGGCATGATTAGATGTGGTATTGTTGAGGAGAATGAAGCTATGCTTGCACGTTTTCTAGGTGGATTAAATAGAGAGATTCAGACCATTCTAGACTGATGAGGACATCAATACAATTGTTACACCCACAGCCCCTGCTGCTATACATACTGGACCAATTACTAGAGCTCGTGCACGCCAACTAAATTACCAGGTACTTTCGTTTCATGGTAATGATTCTAATGTTCATGAGAATATGATGCTGCCTAAATTGGATACATTTGTTTTGCTTACAAATGAAGGGCCTAGCTTGGAGAAGGATGAACATTGGAGCAAGAACAAGCATGGAGATGATGGCATGCGCAAGGGAAACAAGAACGGAGTTACAAGTGATGATTTCAGGACTTTGAAGCCACCATAATGGGTGCATGAAGCCTTGGACGAAATATACAAGATGCCACTTCATAAATTTCGTCCCGAGGCTATTTTAGGTGCTGCGTCACCTTATTATTGGGCCAGGCCCATGTAATTTCGAAATACATAAGTATAGGCTATTTTTAGAGTCCGTATGTGTGGGGAAACAAGAGATAGGGTTGATTTCGGACCCCTCCTCCAAGGGCCACGAAATTCCCCCCCTCTTCCTCCATATATACAGCCCTTAGGGCATCGTTTAGACTTTGGGTTTTGTTTAGATTAAAAGTTCGCCATAGCTGCAACTTCGCGTACTTCGTTTGTGTTCAACAACCAGACAAAGGCGTCACAGAACCCCACCTTGATCAATAAAGCTTTCATCTTATATTCGCAATATCCAGATTGCAATCTTAGTTTCTTGCTTGTTCTTCGTTTGCTCGCAGGAAACAGACCCTCGTGGTCAGGTTGATCGTGCTCCGGCGTGGTCAATAACCTCTCGGAGTTGGTTTAGCGATTGCTAAGGCGCGACGTCCTCGCACGTTCGTAGTCGGATCGTCAAAGTCGACTTCCACCAAAGCGAAATCCACCATCTCATCGAAAGACGGGACACCTTTGCCTCTATCAAGTGGTATCAGATTTCCAGGTTGCTCGGTGAGATTTTACAGTTTTTCGTAGTTTAGATCGAGTCTGTTCTTCATACCTACAGTCCACGAAAAAGCCACAAAAAAAAATTAGGGTTAGTTCATCATATCCGAACCAATCTGAGCCTTTGCATAATCTTTTTAGGGTTTTGCTTTGTTGAATTTGCGGTTGCATCGTCGTGTCTAGTTGCTGGTCTTAGAGTCTAGTCTTTTAGAGTTTCGAGTTCTAGTCATAAGTTGTCACGCCGCCGCCGCACCATCATCATCACCCCTGCCATCTACCACCACCGCTTATCCGCCACCGCTTCGAATCCGTATCCATATACCACCACAGCTGTCATATACCACCACCGCTGCCATCTACCACCATATATCCACCA
The DNA here is from genome assembly GCF_002162155.2 of Triticum dicoccoides. Taxonomy (NCBI): domain Eukaryota; kingdom Viridiplantae; phylum Streptophyta; class Magnoliopsida; order Poales; family Poaceae; genus Triticum; species Triticum dicoccoides. The sequence continues at coordinate 79,502 of NW_021282436.1, forward strand.
CCAATCCGAGTTCTTGTCATATTAGGTTTGTTTTCGAGATCCATCTAGATTCCGATTCGTGTTTCCTTGCCGGAGTAGGTTTCGGAAAAAAAAAAGAAGAAGAGTCGGGTAGCCACGCTCCGTTTAGGCCCAAAATTTTTCGAAAACGCATTTTTCGAAAAAATTTCTGGCTATCCTATTTTTAGGTGTTTCTGAGTGTTTTGAGACAGGTGCCATTATAGGAAGTTTTTTTTGACACGTTTCCAGTTTTTGGGTCCGGGCAGTCAAAAAAAATAAAATAAAAAAATTGGTCAAAAAAATTTCGTGCCCATCCTGTCAGTTTGAGCTAAGAAGAGTTTTGAGACACTCGCCATTATAGTGATTTTTCGCAAAAAAAAAAAGCAGCGCAAAAAAAAAAGAGCGCAAAAAAATAATTCCAGAGTGTGCTTTTCCCTTGTTTACGTGCCGCGCCGTGATTTTGTTAGTGTTCTAGGCTCGCGTCTCTAGCACAGTCTAGCCTAGGACCAGCACAGTAGCGTCGTTGAGCGTTTATTCAACTTTGCATCTCTGAATTGATTATTGCTGACCCTTTTTGCTACCATATTATAAGCCTTCCCAGCTCCACATACATCTACGTCGTGCGTTTGACTCTCCCTGGTAATCGCTCTATCCAAGCTTTGAGAGTTTTTGACTACAACGGTTGCCGATCACCGCCTGCTACTGGGTAAGAATTGGTAAGAATTTGAGATTTGCTTGACGGATTTGTGACACCCACCACCACCACTTGTTCGTAGTCTGTAGGATCATATTCTTGTGTGTTTCTATTGCTGCTAACCATGCCAGGATCACAAGCCGACGAGATTGACTGGGAGAATTTATCGAACAAGGAGCTTCATGATAAGTTTCAGCAAATGATGACTGAACAGGTGCAAGATGTGCTGAACAATTTTGAAGAGGCCATGGAGAAGATCACTGGCTTTGAGAAGACGTTCGAAACAAAGCTCGATAACAAGTTTAATGAATTGCTCGCGCGTCTTCCACCACCACCACCCGCTGCAGCTAACGCACCTCTCCAACAACAACAACAACAACGACTACCTCCACGTCGCGAAGCAGACCTCCGCCGAGCAAGCCGTGTTCCTCTTGCGTTTGGCCAAACTGTTGGTGCTGCTGTTGATACTTCTGTGGCTCCTGCTGCTGATGCGGAGGAGGATGATTATGTGGGAGACTATGAGGATGAGGTTGATCAAAATCAACACTACGTGCAGCCACCTGTACCACCACCAGCAGGTCGACCTCAGGTATATATTCGTAATGGTAGGCCTGCACCACCACCTCAGGTACGAGATGATGTCCATATTCCTAAACTGAAATTGAATATTCGACCATTTGAGGGTAGATATGTTCCTGATATATATCTTACTTGGGAGTTAGAAACTGAACAACGATTTACATGTTTACAATATCCTGAGGAGAGACGAGTTGCTGCTGCCGTTTGTGCTTTCACTAGTTTTGCATGTGTATGGTGGTCTGAACATTGTAGATTATATCCTATTCCAACTACTTGGGCTGCTTTGAAAACTGCTATGCGTACGCGTTGGGTTCCACCATATTATCAACGTGAATTGCTTCAAAAATTGCAGCGTTTAAGACAAGGAAAAAATTCTGTAGAAGAATATTATCAGGAATTACAAACTGGCTTGATTAGATGTGGTATTGTTGAGGAGAATGAAGCTATGCTTGCACGTTTTCTGGGTGGATTAAATAGAGAGATTCAGACCATTCTAGACTATAAGGAGTATACTAATATCACTCGTTTATTCCATCTTGCTTGTAAAGCTGAACGTGAAGTGCAGGATCGACAAGCATTGGGGCGAACTAACTTTTCTGCAGGCCGACCTTCATCATGGACACCACGTGCATCTTCTACTTCCACAGCACCAGCACCTCCATCCGGTGCCACCTCCAGCCGTGATACAAGAAAACAGGCACAACCACCATTATCTGCCAAGAGCGCACCTGCGGGGCCTGCACAGCGTTCTTCTTCTTCCATGGCATCAACAGGGCACACAAGTGATATTATTTGTCGTTGTTGTAAGGGAGGAGGTCATTATGCGAGGGAATGCAAATCTCCGCGTGTGATGATTGCTACCGCGGATGGTGGATATGAGTCCGCTAGTGACTATGATGAGGAGACATTGGCTCTTATTACACGTGAAGAACATGGTGGAGATGATTCTGATCATGAGACGCAATACATGGCTCCTGAAGACGCTGATAGGTATGAATGTTTAGTTGCTCAACGTGTTTTGAGTGTGCAGGTCACACAAGCTGAGCAAAATCAGAGGCACAATTTGTTCCATACCAAGGGAGTTGTGAAGGAACGTTCTGTGCGCGTCATAATAGACGGAGGGAGCTGCAACAACTTGGCTAGCATGGAGATGGTGGAGAAGCTTTCTCTCACCACAAGACCACATCCACATCCTTACTACATCCAATGGTTCAACAACAGCGGCAAGGTTAAGGTAACACGTACTGTTCGTGTGCATTTTAGTATCTCTACATATGCTGATTATGTTGATTGTGATGTGGTACCTATGCAAGCATGTTCCTGATTACTTGGTAGACCATGGCAATTTGATAAAAATTCTGTACACCATGGTAGAAACAATCACTATACTCTTGTTCATAAGGATAAAAATATTACTTTGCTTCCTATGACTCCTGATTCCATTTTGAAAGATGATATTAATAGGGCTAATAAAGCAAAACAGGAGACGAATAAGAGTGAAAATCAGATTGTGGCAAAAGAATTTGAGCAACAAATGAAGCCTAATAATAAACCATCTAGTGTTGCTTCTGAAATTAAATTGAAAAGTGCATGTTTATTTGCCACCAAATCTGATATTGATGAGCTAGATTTCAGCAAATCTGTTTGCTATGCTTTTGTGTGCAAAGAGGCATTATTTTCATTCGAGGACGTGCCTTCCTCTTTGCCTCCTGCTGTCACTAACATTTTGCAGGAGTTCGCTGACGTCTTTCCACAAGACGTGCCACCGGGATTACCGCCTATTCGAGGGATTGAGCATCAGATTGACTTAATTCCCGGTGCTTCACTGCCAAACCGTGCACCATACCGTACCAATCAAGAGGAGACGAAGGAGATTATGCGTCAAGTACAAGAGCTTCTCGACAAAGGTTATATACGCGAATCCCTTAGTCCTTGTGCTGTTCCTATTATTCTAGTGCCGAAAAAGGATGGTACATCACGTATGTGTGTTGATTGTAGAGGCATTAATAATATTACTATTCGTTATCGTCATCCTATTCCTAGGCTAGATGATTTGCTTGATGAATTGAGTGGCTCTACAATATTCTCCAAAGTTGATTTGCGTAGTGGATACCATCAAATTCGTATGAAATTGGGAGATGAATGGAAAACAGCATTCAAAACTAAGTTTGGGTTATATGAGTGGTTAGTCATGCCTTTTGGGTTAACTAATGCACCTAGTACTTTCATGAGATTAATGAACGAAGTTTTACGTGCTTTCATTGGACGATTTGTGGTAGTTTACTTTGATGACATATTGATTTATAGCAGATCTTTGGAAGAGCATTTGGAACATTTACGTGCTGTTTTTATTGCTCTATGTGATGCACGTTTGTTTGGTAACCTTGGGAAGTGCACCTTTTGAACCGACCGAGTATCTTTTCTTGGCTATGTTGTTACTCCACAGGGAATTGAAGTTGATAAAGCCAAGATTGAAGCTATTGAGAGTTGGCCGCAACCCAAAACGGTCACACAAGTGAGGAGTTTTCTTGGCCTCGCTGGATTCTATAGGCATTTTGTGAGAGATTTTAGCAGCATTGCTGCACCTCTCAATGAGCTTACAAAGAAAGATGTGCCTTTTCTTTGGGGTACCGCACAGGAAGAAGCCTTCTCGGTATTGAAAGATAAGTTGACACATGCTCCTTTACTCCAACTTCCTGATTTTAATAAGACTTTTGAGCTTGAATGTGATGCTAGTGGAATTGGATTAGGCGGTGTGTTATTACAAGATGGCAAACCTGTTGCATACTTTTCTAAAAAATTGAGTGGGCCTACTCTGAATTAGTCTACTTATGATAAAGAATTATATGCTCTTGTTCGGACTTTAGAAACATGGCAACATTATTTATGGCCCAAAGAATTTGTTATACATTCTGATCATGAATCTTTGAAACATATTAAAAGTCAAGCTAGACTGAATCGTAGACATGCTAAATGGGTTGAATTCATTGAGACTTTTCCTTATGTCATTAAACACAAGAAGGGAAAAGAAAATGTTATTGCTGATGCATTGTCTCGCCGCTATACTATGCTTTCACAACTTGACTTCAAAATATTTGGTTTGGAGACCATCAAAGATCAATATGTGCATGATGCTGATTTTAAAGATGTAATGCAGAATTGTAAAGAAGGAAGAATGTGGAACAAGTTCGTCGTTAACGATGCATTTGTGTTTCGTGCTAACAAGCTATGCATTCCAGCTAGCTCCGTTCGTCTTTTGTTGTTGCAGGAGGCGCATGGAGGAGGATTAATGGGACACTTTGGCGTGAAGAAGACGGAGGACGTACTTGCTACACATTTCTTTTGGCCAAAGATGAGACGGGATGTTGAGCGTTTTATTGCTCGCTGCACTACATGTCAAAAAGCTAAGTCACGACTCAATCCTCATGGTTTATATATGCCGTTACCTGTACCTAGTGTTCCTTGGGAGGATATATCTATGGACTTTGTTTTAGGTTTACCTCGAACAAAGAAGGGGAGGGATAGCATATTTGTTGTCGTGGATAGATTCTCGAAAATGGCACACTTTATACCATGTCATAAAAGCGATGATGCTGTTAATGTTGCTGATTTGTTCTTTCGTGAAATTATTCGCTTGCATGGTGTGCCAAATACTATTGTTTCAGATCGTGATACTAAATTTCTTAGCCACTTTTGGAGATGTTTATGGGCTAAGTTGGGGACTAAACTACTTTTTAGTACTACTTGTCACCCCCAAACTGATGGACAAACTGAAGTAGTCAATAGAACGTTGTCTACTATGCTTAGGGCTGTTTTGAAGAATAATAAGAAAATGTGGGAGGAATCCTTGCCTCATATTGAATTTGCTTATAATCGTTCATTGCATTCTACTAATAAGATGTGCCCTTTTGAAGTTGTGTATGGTTTCCTACCTCGTGCACCTATTGATTTGTTGCCTCTTCCATCTTCGGAGAAGGTTAATTTTGATGCTAAACAACATGCTGAATTGATTTTAAAAATGCATGAGTTAACTATGGAAAACATTGAGCGTATGAATGCTAAATATAAACTTGCTGGAGATAAGGGTAGAAAACATGTTGTGTTTGCACCTGGAGATCTTGTTTGGTTACATTTGCGTAAGGATAGATTTCCGGATTTGCGCAAATCAAAGTTAATGCCACGTGCTGATGGTCCCTTTAAGGTGTTAGAGAAAATAAATGATAATGCATATAAACTTGAGCTGCCTGCAGATTTTGGGGTTAGTCCCACTTTTAACATTGCAGATTTGAAGCCTTATTTGGGTGAGGAAGATGAGTTTCCGTCGAGGACGACTTCATTTCAAGAAGGGGAGGATGATGAGGGCATCAATACCATTGTTACACCCACAGCCCCTACTGCTACATATATGGGACCAATTACTAGAGCTCGCGCACGCCAATTAAATTATCAGGTACTTTCGTTTCTTGGTAATGATTCTAATGTTCATGAGAATATGATGCTGCCTAAATTGGATACATTTGTTTTGCTTACAAATGAAGGGCCTAGCTTGGAGAAGGATGAACATTGGAGCAAGAACAAGCATGGAGATGATGCCATGCGCAAGGGGAACAAGAACGGAGTTACAAGTGATGATTTCAGGACTTTGAAGCCACCATAATGGGTGCATGAAGCCATGGACGAAATATACAAGATGCCACTTCATAAATTTCGTCTCGAGGCTATTATAGGTGCTGCGTCACCTTTTTATTGGGCCAGGCCCAGTTAATTTCGAAATACATAAGTATAGGCTATTTTTAGAGTCCGTATGTGTGGGGAAACAAGAGATAGGGTTGATTTCGGACCCCTCCACCAAGGGCCACGAAATTCCCCCTCTCTTCCTCCATATATACAGCCCTTAGGCACCGTTTAGACTTTGGGTTTTGTTTAGATTAATAGTTCGCCATAGCTGCAACTTCGCGTACTTCGTTTGTGTTCAACGACCAGACAAAGGCGTCACAGAACCCCACCTTGATCAATAAAGCTTTCATCTTATATTCACAATATCCAGATTGCAATCTCAGTTTCTTGCTTGTTCTTCGTTTGCTCGCAGGAAACAGACCCTCGTGGTCAGGTTGATCGTGCTCCGGCGTGGTCAATAACCTCTCGGAGTTGGTTTAGCGATTGCTAAGGCACGACGTCCTCGCACGTTCGTAGTCGGATCGTCAAAGTCGACTTCCACCAAAGCAATATCCATCATCTCATCTAAAGACGGGACACCTTTGCCTCTATCAAAGACTAAGTCTGGAAAATTCTGGCAAGGCAGTTTTTTGACCATTTGTAGACTTTTTCGAAAAAAAAATTTGTTGCGGAGCAAAAAAAAAAAGAGGAAAAAAAAGTGCAAAAAAAAGAGAAAAAAAATCAGAGTGTGCTCCTCCCTTGTTTACGTGCCGCGCCGTGATTTTGTTGGTGTTCTAGGCTCGCGTCTCTAGCACAGTCTAGCCTAGGACCAGCACAGTACCGTCGTTGAGCGTTTATTCAACTTTGCATCTCTGAATTGATTATTCCTGACCCTTTTTGCTACCATATTATAAGCCTTCCTAGCTCCACATACATCTACGTCGTGCGTTTGACTCTCCCTGGTAATCGCTCTATCCAAGCTTTGAGAGTTTTGACTATAACGATTGCCGATCACCGCCTGTTGCTGGGTAAGAACTGGTAAGAATTTGAGTTTTGCTTGACGGATTTGTGACACCCACCACCACCACTTGTTCGTAGTCTGTAGGATCATATTCTTGTGTGTTTCTATTGCTGCTAACCATGCCAGGATCACAAGCCGACGAGATTGACTGGGAGAATTTATCGAACAAGGAGCTTCATGATAAGTTTCAGCAAATGATGACTGAACAGGTGCAAGATGTGCTGAGCAATTTTGAAGAGGCCATGGAGAAGATCACTGTGATAGAGGCAAAGGTGTCCCGTCTTTCGATGAGATGATGGATATCGCTTTGGTGGAAGTCGACTTTGACGATCCGACTACGAACGTGCGAGGACGTCGCGCCTTAGCAATCGCTAAACCAACTCCGAGAGGTTATTGACCACGCCGGAGCACGATCAACCTGACCACGAGGGTCTGTTTCCTGTGAGCAAACGAAGAACAAGCAAGAAACTGAGATTGCAATCTGGATATTGCGAATATAAGATGAAAGCTTTATTGAACAAGGTGGGGTTCTGTGACGCCTTTGTCTGGTCGTTGAACACAAACGAAGTACGCGAAGTTGCAGCTATGGCGAACTTTTAATCTAAACAAAACCCAAAGTCTAAACGATGCCCTAAGGGCTGTATATATGGAGGAAGAGGGGGGAATTTCGTGGCCCTTGGTGGAGGGGTCCGAAATCAACCCTATCTCTTGTTTCCCCACACATACGGACTCTAAAAATAGCCTATACTTATGTATTTCAAAATTACATGGGCCTGGCCCAATAAAAAGGTGACGCAGCACCTAAAATAGCCTCGGGACGAAATTTATGAAGTGGCATCTTGTATATTTCGTCCAAGGCTTCATGCACCCATTATGGTGGCTTCAAAGTCCTGAAATCATCACTTGTAACTCCGTTCTTGTTTCCCTTGCGCATGCCATCATCTCCATGCTTGTTCTTGCTCCAATGTTCATCCTTCTCCAAGCTAGGCCCTTCATTTGTAAGCAAAACAAATGTATCCAATTTAGGCAGCATCATATTCTCATGAACATTAGAATCATTACCAAGAAACGAAAGTACCTGGTAATTTAGTTGGCGTGCACGAGCTCTAGTAATTGGTCCAGTATGTATAGCAGCAGGGGCTGTGGGTGTAACAATTGTATTGATGTCCTCATCATCCTCCCCTTCTTGAAATGAAGTCGTCCTCGATGGAAGTTCATCTTCCTCACCCAAATAAGACTTCAAATCTGCAATGTTAAAAGTGGGACTAACCCCAAAATCTGCAGGCAGCTCAAGTTTATATGCATTATCATTTATTTTCTCTAACACCTTAAAGGGACCATCAGCACGTGGCATTAACTTTGATTTGCGCAAATCAGGAAATCTATCCTTACGCAAATGTAACCAAACAAGATCTCCAGGTGCAAACACAACATGTTTTCTACCCTTATCTCCAGCAAGTTTATATTTAGCATTCATGCGCTCAATGTTTTCCTTAGTTAACTCATGCATTTTTAAAATCAATTCAGCACGTTGTTTAGCATCAAAATTAACCTTCTCCGAAGATGGAAGAGGCAACAAATCAATAGGTGCACGAGGTAGGAAACCATACACAACTTCAAAAGGGCACATCTTAGTAGTAGAATGCAATGAACGATTATAAGCAAATTCAATATGAGGCAAGCATTCCTCCCACATTTTCTTATTATTCTTCAAAATAGCCCTAAGCATAGTAGACAACGTTCTATTGACTACTTCAGTTTGTCCATCAGTTTGGGGGTGACAAGTAGTACTAAAAAGCAGTTTAGTCCCCAACTTAGCCCATAAACATCTCCAAAAGTGGCTAAGAAATTTAGTATCACAATCTGAAACAATAGTATTTGGCACACCATGCAAGCGAATAATTTCACGAAAGAACAAATCAGCAACATTAACAGCATCATCGCTTTTATGACATGGTATAAAGTGTGCCATTTTCGAGAATCTATCCACGACAACAAATATGCTATCCCTCCCCTTCTTTGTTCGAGGTAAACCTAAAACAAAGTCCATAGATATATCCTCCCAAGGAACACTAGGTACAGGTAACGGCATATATAAACCATGAGGATTGAGTCGTGACTTAGCTTTTTGACATGTAGTGCAGCGAGCAATAAAACGCTCAACATCCCGTCTCATCTTTGGCCAAAAGAAATGTGTAGCAAGTACGTCCTCCGTCTTCTTCACGCCAAAGTGTCCCATTAATCCTCCTCCATGCGCCTCCTGCAACAACAAAAGACGAACGGAGCTAGCTGGAATGCATAGCTTGTTAGCACGAAACACAAATGCATCGTTAACGACGAACTTGTTCCACATTCTTCCTTCTTTACAATTCTGCATTACATCTTTAAAATCAGCATCATGCACATATTGATCTTTGATGGTCTCCAAACCAAATATTTTGAAGTCAAGTTGTGAAAGCATAGTATAGCGGCGAGACAATGCATCAGCAATAACATTTTCTTTTCCCTTCTTGTGTTTAATGACATAAGGAAAAGTCTCAATGAATTCAACCCATTTAGCATGTCTACGATTCAGTTTAGCTTAACTTTTAATATGTTTCAAAGATTCATGATCAGAATGTATAACAAATTCTTTGGGCCATAAATAATGTTGCCATGTTTCTAAAGTCCGAACAAGAGCATATAATTCTTTATCATAAGTAGAATAATTCAGACTAGGCCCACTCAATTTTTCAGAAAAGTATGCAACAGGTTTGCCATCTTGTAATAACACACCTCCTAATCCAATTCCACTAGCATCACATTCAAGCTCAAAAGTCTTATTAAAATCAGAAAGTTGGAGTAAAGGAGCATGTGTCAACTTATCTTTCAATACCGTGAAGGCTTCTTCCTGTGCGGTACCCCAAACAAAAGGCACATCCTTCTTTGTAAGCTCGTTGAGAGGTGCAGCAATGGTGCTGAAATCTCTCACAAAACGCCTATAGAATCCAGCGAGGCCAAGAAAACTCCTCACTTGTGTGACCGTTTTGGGCTGCGGCCAACTCTCAATAGCTTCAATCTTGGCTTTATCAACTTCAATTCCCTGTGGAGTAACAACATAGCCAAGAAAAGATACTCGGTCGGTGCAAAAGGTGCACTTCCCAAGGTTACCAAACAAACGTGCATCACGTAGAGCAATAAAAACAGCACGTAAATGTTCCAAATGTTCTTCCAAAGATCTGCTATAAATCAATATGTCATCAAAATAAACTACCACAAATCGTCCAATGAAAGCACGTAAAACTTCGTTCATTAATCTCATGAAAGTACTAGGTGCATTAACCCAAAAGGCATGACTTACCACTCATATAATCCAAACTTAGTTTTGAATGCTGTTTTCCATTCATCTCCCAATTTCATATGAATTTGATGGTATCCACTACGTAAATCAACTTTGGAGAATATTGTAGAGCCACTCAATTCATCAAGCATATCATCTAGCCTAGGAATAGGATGACGATAACGAATAGTAATATTATTAATGCCTCTACAATCAACACACATACGTGATGTACAATCCTTTTTTGGCACTAGAATAATAGGAACAGCACAAGGACTAAGGGATTCGCGTATATAACCTTTGTCGAGAAGCTCTTGTACTTGACGCATAATCTCCTTCGTCTCCTCTGGATTGGTACGGTATGGTGCACGGTTTGGCAGTGAAGCACCGGGAATTAAGTCAATCTGATGCTCAATCCCTCGAATTGGCGGTAATCCCGGTGGCACGTCTTGCGGAAAGACGTCAGCAAACTCCTGCAAAATGTTAGTGACAGCAGGAGGCAAAGAGGAAGGCACGTCCTCGAATGAAAATAATGCCTCTTTGCACACAAAAGCATAGCAAACAGATTTGCTGAAATCTAGCTCATCAATATCAGATTTGGTGGCAAATAAACATGCACTTTTCAATTTAATTTCAGAAGCAACACTAGATGGTTTATTATTAGGCTTCATTTGTTGCTCAAATTCTTTTGCCACAATCTGATTTTCACTCTTATTTGTCTCCTGTTTTGCTTTATTAGCTCTATTAATATCATCTTTCAAAATGGAATCAGGAGTCATAGGAAGCAAAGTAATATTTTTATCCTTATGAACAAGAGTATAGTGATTGTTTCTACCATGGTGTACAGAATTTTTATCAAATTGCCATGGTCTACCAAGTAATAAGGAACATGCTTGCATAGGTACCACATCACAATCAACATAATCAGCATATGTAGAGATACTAAAATGCGCACGAACAGTACGTGTTACCTTAACCTTGCCGCTGTTGTTGAACCATTGGATGTAGTAAGGATGTGGATGTGGTCTTGTGGTGAGAGAAAGCTTCTCCACCATCTCCATGCTAGCCAAGTTGTTGCAGCTCCCTCCGTCTATGATGACGCGCACAGAACGTTCCTTCACAACTCCCTTGGTATGGAACAAATTGTGCCTCTGATTTTGCTCAGCTTGTGTGATCTGCACACTCAAAACACGTTGAGCCACTAAACATTCATACCTGTCAGCGTCTTCAGGAGCCATGTATTGTGTCTCATGATCAGAATCATCTCCACCATGTTCTTCACGTGTAATAAGAGCCAAAGTCTCCTCATCATAGTCACTAGCGGACTCATATCCACCATCCGCGGTAGCAATCATCACACGCGGAGATTTGCATTCTCTCGCATAATGACCTCCTCCCTTACAACGACGACAAATAATATCACTTGTGTGCCCTGTTGATGCCATGGAAGAAGACGAACTCTGTGCAGGCCCAGCAGGTGCGCTCTTGGCAGATAATGGTGGTTGTGCCTGTTTTCTTGTATCACGACTGGAGGAGGCACGTGACTGAGGTGCTGGTGCAGTTGAAGTAGAAGATGCACGTGGTGTCCATGATGAAGGTCGGCCTGCAGAAAAGTTAGTTCGCCCCAATGCTTGTCGATCCTGCACTTCACGTTCAGCTTTACAAGCAAGATGGAATAAACGAGTGATATTAGTATACTCCTTATAGTCTAGAATGGTCTGAATCCCTCTATTTAATCCACCCAGAAAACGTGCAAGCATAGCTTCATTCTCCTCAACAATACCACATCTAATCATGCCAGTTTGTAATTCCTGATAATATTCTTCTACAAAATTTTTCCCTTGTCTTAAACGCTGCAATTTTTGAAGCAATTCACGTTGATAATATGGTGGAACCCAACGCGTACGCATAGCAGTTTTCAAACAGCCCAAGTAGTTGGAATAGGATATAATCTACAATGTTCAGACCACCATACACATGCAAAACTAGTGAAAGCACAAACAGCAACAGCAACTTGATAGAGGCGGGGGTGTCCCGATCTTTCGATGAGATGATAACTATCGATTTGGTGAAGATGACTTTGACGATCCGACTACAAACGTGCACGACGTTGCGCCTTAGCAATCGCTAAACCAACTCCGAAAGGTTATTGACCACGCTGGAGCACAATCAACCTGACCACGAAGGTCTATTCCTGCAAGCAATCGAAGAACAAGCAAGAATATGATAAAAGCAATCTGAATATTGCGAGTATATATGAAGTATTGATAAAGGTGGGGATCCGTAAGCGGTCTTGGTCTGGTCGTTGGACACAAACGAAGTACACGAAGTTGCAATGGCTAACTTTTAACTAAACAAATCCCAAGGAAAAGCTACTAGATGGATCTACTTATAGGAGCTAGGGGTGGCGGCCAAGGAGGTGGGAGGACGTCCCAAGGCAGCCTAAAACTAAATCTAGGTCGTACAAGGCCAATGGGCCCAAGTGGAGGTGATGTAACACCTTTGGACTTGTAGTTTGACTCGGACTCTGCTGCAGCATCAGATTGTTTCGTCCACAACTCAACGCTCCGGACGAATTTGAAGGTGATTCCAATTGGGTTGGAAAGTGCACGAAATCTAGTTTCCAACAAAAAAAAGAATCACCCAATTCGGAGTCCGTATGAAAAACTTGTGTGCATTTTGAGTCAGGTATGTCTGTGCAGTCCGAATCTGAATCCAGAACGTGAGAGACTTGGACTCTATCTTCTCTTGGGCCAAAAGTGACGTGAGAGAACTTTTTGGACAGCAAATAAACATCTCTTTCTTCCTTATCTTCATATGTGGATTGTACAAATGTCCCATACACCTGCAATTAGACAAAACACAAAAGTGTGTGAAGTATTTTTGTTCTGGATAACATAAATAGATTATTGAATAGTTTGCACTAGAAATCACGTGACAAATATGCATATATGCAATATTTTTGGTCATATCCAAGGTAGTCGTGTCCTCATCATCCTTGATAGAGGCGGGGTGTCCCGATCTTTCGATGAGATGATAACTATCGATTTGGTGGAGACGACTTTGACGATCCGACTACAAACGTGCAACGACGTTGTGCCTTAGCAATCGCTAAACCAACTCCGAGAGGTTATTGACCACGCCGGAGCACGATCAACCTGACCACGAAGGTCTATTCCTGCAAGCAATCGAAGAACAAGCAAGAATATGATAAAAGCAATCTGAATATCGCGAATATGTATGAGGTATTGATAATGGTGGGGATCCGAAAAGTGGTCTTGGTCTGGTCGTTGGACACAAACGAAGCACACGAAGTTGCAATGGCTAACTTTTAACTAAACAAATCCCAAGGAAAAGCTACTAGATGGATCTACTTATATAGGAGCAAGGGGTGGCGGCCAAGGAGGTGGGAGGACGTCCCAAGGCAGCCTAAAACTAAATCTAGGTCGTACAAGGCCAATGGGCCCAAGTGGAGGTGATGTAACACCTTTGGACTTGTAGTTTGACTCGGATTCTGCTGCAGCATCAGATTGTTTCGTCCACAACTCAACGCTACGGACGAATTTGAAGGTGATTCCAATTGGGTTGGAAAGTGCACGAAATCTAGTTTCCAACAAAAAAAGAATCACCCAATTCGGAGTCCGTATGAAAAACTTGTGTGCGTTTTGAGTCAGGTATGTCTGTGCAGTCCGAATCTGAATCCAGAACGTGAGAGACTTGGACTCTATCTTCTCTTGGGCCAAAAGTGACGTGAGAGAACTTTTTGGACAGCAAAAAAACATCTCTTTCTTCCTTATCTTTATATGTGGATTGTACAAATGTCCCATACACCTGCAATTAGACAAAACACAAAAGTGTGTGAAGTATTTTTGTTCTGGATAACATAAATAGATTATTGAATAGTTTGCACTAGAAATCACCTGACAAATATGCATATATGCAATATTTTTGGTCATATCCAAGGTAGTCATGTCCTCATCATCCTCCCCTTCTTGAAAATAAAGCCGTCCTCGGCGTTCCTTAATCTGAAATGTGGCTAACAAAAGAGACAAGGTGTACATGTTGTATATGTATATGTCATCCATTTTTACTTCCCTTGATTTTTGCATATATGACACATGAATAGATGAGTAACTTGCATAGTTCATAAAATCTAAAGCCAAAAAATTAGCACAAGAAGTAGAAGGCATGAAAATATTGCAACTCAGTTTGCACATATAAGTGAAGCTCTTATTCATTTCAAAAGATTGACAATGTTCATCATTAAACCATCCCAACATTGGTGAATAAACCTTACTTGCATCAAATTTATATGCTACAACATGCTTAAATACGCAAACATGCAATAAGTCATTCAACACAGAATCATCACCAAGATTAGAGGTCATATCAAAATGATTAAACATTTGTTCTTTTGCATCAATAGTTAATTCAATGGGTGCACTCAAAATTGTTGGTATTTCAGTTGTTTGATCACATGGCAAAGTCAAATTATCAACGTAGTCCTCTAAAATAGGTGGTGTGATCAAAGTAGTGGGTAGCTCATCAGATGGTGCATTCAAATTGACAAGGCATTCATCATTCTCATGTAGAGATGGAAGATCAGTACCTTTGTCATTACCTCTTATGATCAACTCAGATGATGTAGCCACTCTCGGGGGCGATGTGTCACATGGTGGAGGTGATGTAGTCCTGACAACAACGGATGTGGTTGTCATAGTATGCCTAGTAGTTGAAGGAACAATCATATCAACTCTTGGAATGTGCACCATGCGCTTGTTCTCCTCGTGGCCAACACGTCGTTTTATTTCCTGTTCAGCTTTGCAAGCAAGATGAAACAAATGGTCCATAGGATAACACTCTTCATGAATTAGTATCTCTTGAATATCACAGTTTAATCCTCCCCAAAATCTATCCATAAAATCATCTTCACTTTCTTCTAAAGAGGAATGCAACAAGGTAGTTTGTAAATCATCATAATATTTTGTTACAGTTTCACTACCTTGTTTTAAGTGTTGCAACTTCTTAATCATGTCACGAGTATAATAAGCAGGGACGAAAGTATGTCGCATGGCAAGTTTCAAATCATCCAAAGTAGTAGGTATATAATCAGGGTGTAACCGACAATATTCACTCCACCAAACCAAAGCATAACCAGTGAAAGAACCAACCGCAACCTTAACCTTTTTATGTTCATCGAAATTATGGGAAGCAAATATATTTTTTATGTCGAACTCCCATTCAATATATAAAGCAGGTTTAAAACGGCCATTAAATGGTGGTATAGATACATTAACCTGATCATGTGCATTTGGATGTTTGTGCACCTCTCGTGACGGTTGTGGTATTTGCAAAGGTGGTGGCACGTCTCCCGCGATTGACAAAGCCCATGAATTGACTCTGGATCCTGTCATGATTAGTAGAACAAGAAACAAAACCCAAAAATAATGTTCCTATAACTACTAGGATGTGGTGGTAAAACGCTCACAGTAAAGCCAATATCAATGTCTTACAAGTTCTTACCATGCAGCAGGCGGTGATCGGCAACCAGCGGTGTCAAGTAACTCCGAATATTGAGTAAAGCGATTGCCAGGGGAGCGTACGTATACACGGTATAGAAATATGTGGAGCTGGGTTGGCTATATATGGTAGCAAAAGATTAGCAATAATCAATTCAAAGATGCAATGTTGAATAAACGCTCAACGACGGTACTGTGCTGGTCCTAGGCTAGACCGGACTAGAGACGCGAGCCTAGAACACTAATAAGGTCACGGCGTAGCACAACTAGCACCAATGAAGGATACTAAGTAGCTCTTGACAGGAAGATATAAGTGAAGATAATGATGAAAAACAACTGCCAAGCAGGATATACAACAACTCTCTCTCCAAATTTCCTCTTGAAAAGTTTGAGACAATTTTCTGATAAATTCTTTCAAAGAATGCTACTAACTCAAGCTTTCCAATGCAAAAAGAATCACTCAATTCCGAGTTGATATGAGGAGTCAAAGAATTCTAAAACTGGCCTGAAAAATTGGAACAAGCTGTGTTCACGAACTTCGGAGGGCAAAAAGACCTATTTAGAAGCCGATTTTGAGGTGTCAAATATTGAACTAACTTCTGCAACTATTTAGATGCGGCTCGTCGCTATCTTCAATTTGAGTACTCACGGAGCCAAAACGGACTTCGTACGAGGAAGATACACCTGTTTTACTGAACAGTGCGCAAAACAGATTCTAATCCGAATTCAGGTACGAGATTGATTCTAGATAGATCCAAATTTTTTTCTTCTCTCTTTTTTTTTCTCACGCTTTTTTTTCTTTTTCTTCTCCCTCTTTTTCTTTTTTTTTCTTTCCTTTTTTCTCTTTTTTTTTCTTTATCTTCTTTTTCTCCCTCTTTCCAAGACAAACTAGATAAGATGCAGATTCGATCAGGCGAAGATGTGAGTGACCTCAACTATGATTATGACAATAAACAGTGTGTAGCACGTGGTGGAAATTGGTGGATGGGATGGTGGACAGCGGATGGGATAATGATGCAGCGGCTGCGTGACTAATGTGAACAGAACTCGGAACTCTAAAGGAACTAGACACTAAGACCAGCAACTCGACACAGCGATGCAACCGATAATTCAATAATGCAAACAATGAAAAGAAAATTGCAAAGGCTCAGTCTGGCTAGGACAAAGGATGAATGGATCTAACTTTTGTTTTGTGGCTTTTTCTTGGACAATAGGTAAGAAAATAAATCTAATCTAGGAAAAACTGGAAATTCTCACCGAGCAACCTGAAAACTGATACCACTTGATAGATGCGGGGGTGTCCCGATCTTTCGATGAGATGATAACTATCGATTTGGTGAAGATGACTTTGACGATCCGACTACAAACGTGCACGACGTTGCGCCTTAGCAATCGCTAAACCAACTCCGAAAGGTTATTGACCATGCTGGAGCACAATCAACCTGACCACGAAGGTCTATTCCTGCAAGCAATCGAAGAACAAGCAAGAATATGATAAAAGCAATCTGAATATTGCGAGTATATATGAAGTATTGATAAAGGTGGGGATCCGTAAGCGGTCTTGGTCTGGTCGTTGGACACAAACGAAGTACACGAAGTTGCAATGGCTAACTTTTAACTAAACAAATCCCAAGGAAAAGCTACTAGATGGATCTACTTATAGGAGCTAGGGGTGGCGGCCAAGGAGGTGGGAGGACGTCCCAAAGCAGCCTAAAACTAAATCTAGGTCGTACAAGGCCAATGGGCCCAAGTGGAGGTGATGTAACACCTTTGGACTTGTAGTTTGACTCGGACTCTGCTGCAGCATCAGATTGATTCGTCCACAACTCAACGCTCCGGACGAATTTTAAGGTGATTCCAATTGGGTTGGAAAGTGCACGAAATCTAGTTTCCAACAAAAAAAGAATCACCCAATTCGGAGTCCGTATGAAAAACTTGTGTGCGTTTTGAGTCAGGTATGTCTGTGCAGTCCGAATCTGAATCCAGAACGTGAGAGACTTGGACTCTATCTTCTCTTGGGCCAAAAGTGACGTGAGAGAACTTTTTGGACAGCAAATAAACATCTCTTTCTTCCTTATCTTCATATGTGGATTGTACAAATGTCCCATACACCTGCAATTAGACAAAACACAAAAGTGTGTGAAGTATTTTTGTTCTGGATAACATAAATAGATTATTGAATAGTTTGCACTAGAAATCACCTGACAAATATGCATATATGCAATATTTTTGGTCATATCCAAGGTAGTCATGTCCTCATCACAACTCGTCTCTCCTCAGGATATTGTAAACATGTAAATCGTTGTTCAGTTTCTAACTCCCAAGTAAGATATATATCAGGAACATATCTACCCTCAAATGGTGGAATATTCAATTTCAGTTTAGGAATATGGACATCATCTCGTACCTGAGGTGGTGGTGTAGGCCTACCATTACGAATATATACCTGAGGTCGACCTGCTGGTGGTGGTACAGGTGGCTGCACGTAGTGCTGATTTTGATCAACCTCATCCTCATAATCTCCCACATAATCATCCTCCTCTGCATCAGCAGCAGGAGCCACAGAAGTATCAACAGTAGCACCAACAGTTTGGCCAAACGCAAGAGGAACACGGCTTGCTCGGCGGAGGTCTGTTTCGCGACGTGGAGGTAGTCGTTGTTGTTGTTGTTGGAGAGGTGCGTTAGGTGCAGCGGGTGGTGGTGGTGGAAGACGCGCGAGCAATTCATTAAACTTGTCATCGAGCTTTGTTTCAAACGTCTTCTCAAGGCCGGTGATCTTCTCCATGGCCTCTTCAAAATTGTTCAGCACATCTTGCACCTGTTCAGTCATCATTTGCTGAAACTTATCATGAAGCTCCTTGTTCGATAAATTCTCCCAGTCAATCTCGTCGGCTTGTGATCCTGGCATGGTTAGCAGCAATAGAAATACACAAGAATATGATCCTACAGACTACGAACAAGTGGTGGTGGTGGGTGTCACAAATCCGTCAAGCAAAACTCAAATTCTTACCAGTTCTTACCCAGCAACAGGCGGTGATCGGCAACCGTTGTAGTCAAAACTCTCAAAGCTTGGATAGAGCGATTACCAGGGAGAGTCAAACGCACGACGTAGATGTATGTGGAGCTGGGAAGGCTTATAATATGGTAGCAAAAAGGGTCAGCAATAATCAATTCAGAGATGCAAAGTTGAATAAACGCTCAACGACGGTACTATGCTGGTCCTAGGCTAGACTGTGCTAGAGACGCGAGCCTAGAACACCAACAAAATCACGGCGCGGCACGTAAACAAGGGAGGAGCACACTCTGAATTTTTTTTTCTCTTTTTTTTGCACTTTGTTTTCCTCTTTCTTTTTTTTTGCTCCGCAACAAATTTTTTTCGAAAAAGTCTACAAATGGTCTAAAAACTGCCTAGCCAGAATTTTCCAGACTTAGTTTTTTTTTTTGAAATTGGAACTATTTTTCTTCTGCGGATGGCTCGGAAGTTGGGGAGTCCTTCTCTGTCACGACTCGGAGTATCGTGTGATCTGGAAATCGAGAACAATGCAACAATTACTGGACTCGGACTAGAACTGGTGGCGGAGATGAATCTGGTGGAACTCGGACTGATGGCGGAGATGAATCTGGTGGAACACGGACAGGTGGCGGATATATGTTGCAGGTGAACTCGGATTGGCATGATGGCGGCGGATATGTGGTGGCGTATATGGATTCGGATTGGCGGTGAATATGTGGTGGTGGTATATGGCAACAGCGACGATGATGATGCGGTGGTGATATATGGCAGCGGCGACGTGACAACCTGTGAACAGAACTCGAAACTCTAAAAGACTAGACGCTAAGACCAGCAACTGGACACGACGATGCAACCGCAAATTCAACAAAGCAAATACAGAAAAGATTATGCAAGGCTCAGATTGGTTCGGATGGGATGAACTAACCCTAATTTTTTTTTGGCTTTTTCGTGGACTATAGGTATGAAGAACAGACTCGATCTAAACTACGAAAAACTGTAAAATCTCACCGAGCAACCTGGAAATCTGATACCACTTGATAGAGGCAAAGGTGTCCCGTCTTTCGATGAGATGATGGATATCGCTTTGGTGGCAGTCGACTTTGACGATCCGACTACGAACGTGCGAGGACGTCGCGCCTTAGCAATCGCTAAACCAACTCCGAGAGGTTATTGACCACGCCGGAGCACGATCAACCTGACCACGAGGGTCTGTTTCCTGCGAGCAAACGAAGAACAAGCAAGAAACTGAGATTGCAATCTGGATATTGCGAATATAAGATGAAAGCTTTATTGATCAAGGTGGGGTTCTGTGACGCCTTTGTCTGGTCGTTGAACACAAACGAAGTACGCGAAGTTGCAGCTATGGCGAAGTTTTAATCTAAACAAAACCCAAAGTCTAAACGGTGCCCTAAGGGCTGTATATATGGAGGAAGAGAGGGGGAATTTCGTGGCCCTTGGTGGAGGGGTCCAAAATCAACCCTATCTCTTGTTTCCCCACACATACGGACTCTAAAAATAGCCTATACTTATGTATTTCGAAATTACATGGGCCTGGCCCAATAAAAAGGTGACGCAGCACCTATAATAGCCTCGGGACGAAATTTATGAAGTGGCATCTTGTATATTTCGTCCAAGGCTTCATGCACCCATTATGGTGGCTTCAATGTCCTGAAATCATCACTTGTAACTCCGTTCTTGTTCCCCTTGCGCATGGCATCATCTCCATGCTTGTTCTTGCTCCAATGTTCATCCTTCTCCAAGCTAGGCCCTTCATTTGTAAGCAAAACAAATGTATCCAATTTAGGCAGCATCATATTCTCATGAACATTAGAATCATTACCAAGAAACGAAAGTACCTGATAATTTAATTGGCGTGCGCGAGATCTAGTAATTGGTCCCGTATATGTAGCAGTAGGGGCTGTGGGTGTAACAATGGTATTGATGTCCTCATCACTGACAGGTATGAATGTTTAGTTGCTCAACGTGTTTTGAGTGTGCAGGTCACACAAGCTGAGCAAAATCAGAGGCACAATTTGTTCCATACCAAGGGAGTTGTGAAAGAACGTTCTGTGCGCGTCATCATAGATGGAGGGAGCTGCAACAACTTGGCTAGCATGGAGATGGTGGAGAAGCTTTGTCTCACCACAAGACCACATCCACATCCTTACTACATCCAATGGTTCAACAACAGCGGCAAGGTTAAGGTAACACGTACTGTTCGTGTGCATTTTAGTATCTCTACATATGCTGATTATGTTGATTGTGATGTGGTACCTATGCAAGCATGTTCCTTATTACTTGGTAGACCATGGCAGTTTGATAAAAATTCTGTACACCATGGTAGAAACAATCACTATACTCTTGTTCATAAGGATAAAAATATTACTTTGCTTCCTATGACTCCTGATTCCATTTTGAAAGATGATATTAATAGAGCTAATAAAGCAAAACAGGAGACGAATAAGAGTGAAAATCAGATTGTGGCAAAAGAATTTGAGCAACAAATGAAGCCTAATAATAAACCATCTAGTGTTGCTTCTGAAATTAAATTGAAAAGTGCATGTTTATTTGCCACCAAATCTGATATTGATGAGCTAGATTTCAGCAAATCTGTTTGCTATGCTTTTGTGTGCAAAGAGGCATTATTTTCATTCGAGGACATGCCTTCCTCTTTGCCTCCTGCTGTCACTAACATTTTGCAGGAGTTCGCTGACGTCTTTCCACAAGACGTGCCACCGGGATTACCGCCTATTCGAGGGATTGAGCATCAGATTGACTTAATTCCCGGTGCTTCACTGCCAAACCGTGCACCATACCGTACCAATCCAGAGGAGACGAAGGAGATTATGCGTCAAGTACAAGAGCTTCTCGACAAAGGTTATATACGCGAATCCCTTAGTCCTTGTGCTGTTCCTATTATTCTAGTGCCGAAAAAGGATGGTACATCATGATAGAGGCGGGGGTCCCGATCTTTCGATGAGATGATAACTATCGATTTGGTGGAGACGACTTTGACGATCCGACTACAAACGTGCACGACGTTGCGCCTTAGCAATCGCTAAACCAATCTCCTGAGGTTACTGACGATGCCGGAAGCACGGTCAGCCTGACCACGAAGGTCTATTCCTGCAAGCAATCGAAGAACAAGCAAGAATATGATAAAGCAATCTGAATATTGCAAATATATTTGAGGTATTGATAATGGTGGGGATCCGGAAGCGGTCTTGGTCTGTTCGTTGGACACAAACGAAGTACACGAAGTTGCAATGGCTAACTTTTAACTAAACAAATCCCAAGGAAAAGCTACTAGATGGATCTACTTATATAGGAGCAAGGGGTGGCGGCCAAGGAGGTGGGAGGACGTCCCAAGGCAGCCTAAAACTAAATCTAGGTCGTACAAGGCCAATGGGCCCAAGTGGAGGTGATGTAACACCTTTGGACTTGTAGTTTGACTCGGATTCTGCTGCAGCATCAGATTGTTTCGTCCACAACTCAACGCTCCGGACGAATTTGAAGGTGATTCCAATTGGGTTGGAAAGTGCACGAAATCTAGTTTCCAACAAAAAAAGAATCACCCAATTCGGAGTCCGTATGAAAAACTTGTGTGCGTTTTGAGTCAGGTATGTCTGTGCAGTCCGAATCTGAATCCAGAACGTGAGAGACTTGGACTCTATCTTCTCTTGGGCCAAAAGTGACGTGAGAGAACTTTTTGGACAGCAAAAAAACATCTCTTTCTTCCTTATCTTTATATGTGGATTGTACAAATGTCCCATACACCTGCAATTAGACAAAACACAAAAGTGTGTGAAGTATTTTTGTTCTGGATAACATAAATAGATTATTGAATAGTTTGCACTAGAAATCACCTGACAAATATGCATATATGCAATATTTTTGGTCATATCCAAGGTAGTCATGTCCTCATCATCCTCCCCTTCTTGAAAATACAGCCGTCCTCGGCGTTGCTTAATCTGAAATGTGGCTAACAAAAGAGACAAGGTGTACATGTTGTATATGTATATATCATCCATTTTTACTTCCCTTGATTTTTGCATATATGACACATGAATAGATGAGTAACTTGCATAGTTCATAAAATCTAAAGCCAAAAAATTAGCACAAGAAGTAGAAGGCATGAAAATATTGCAACTCAGTTTGCACATATAAGTGAAGCTCTTATTCATTTCAAAAGATTGACAATGTTCATCATTAAACCATGCCAACATTGGTGAATAAACCTTACTTGCATCAAATTTACATGCTACAACATGCTTAAATAAGCAAACATGCAATAAGTCATTCAACACAGAATCATCACCAAGATTAGAGGTCATATCAAAATGATTAAACATTGATTCTTTTGCATCAATAGTTAATTCAATGGGTGCACTCAAAATTGTTGGTATTTCAGTTGTTTGATCACATGGCAAAGTCAAATTATCAACGTAGTCCTCTAAAATAGGTGGTGTGATCAAAGTAGTGGGTAGCTTATCAGATGGTGCATTCAAATTGACAAGGCATTCATCATTCTCATGTAGAGATGGAAGATCAGTACCTTTGTCATTACCTCTTATGATCAACTCAGATGATGTAGCCACTCTCGGGGGCGATGTGTCACATGGTGGAGGTGATGTAGTCCTGACAACAACGGATGTGGTTGTCATAGTATGCCTAGTAGTTGAAGGAACAATCATATCAGCTCTTGGAATGTGCACCGTGCGCTTGTTCTCCTCGTGGCCAACACGTCGTTTTATTTCCTGTTCAGCTTTGCAAGCAAGATGAAACAAATGGTCCATAGGATAACACTCTTCATGAATTAGTATCTCTTGAATATCACGGTTTAATCCTCCCCAAAATCTATCCATAAAATCATCTTCACTTTCTTCTAAAGAGGAATGCAACAAGGTAGTTTGTAAATCATCATAATATTTTGTTACAGTTTCACTACCTTGTTTTAAGTGTTGCAACTTCTTAATCATGTCACGAGTATAATAAGCAGGGACGGTGTCCCGATCTTTCGATGAGATGATACTACCGATTTGGTGGAGACGACTTTGACGATCCGACTACAAACGTGCACGACGTTGCGCCTTAGCAATCGCTAAACCAATCTCCTGAGGTTACTGACGATGCTGGAAGCACGGTCAGCCTGACCACGAAGGTCTATTCCTGCAAGCAATCGAAGAACGAGCAAGAATATGATAAAGCAATCTGAATATTGCAAATAAATATGAAGTATTGATAATGGTGGGGATCCGGAAGCGGTCTTGGTCTGGTCGTTGGACACAAACGAAGTACACGAAGTTGCAATGGCTAACTTTTAACTAAACAAATCCCAAGGAAAAGCTACTAGATGGATCTACTTATATAGGAGCAAGGGGTGGCGGCCAAGGAGGTGGGAGGACGTCCCAAGGCAGCCTAAAACTAAATCTAGGTCGTACAAGGCCAATGGGCCCAAGTGGAGGTGATGTAACACCTTTGGACTTGTAGTTTGACTCGGATTCTGCTGCAGCATTAGATTGTTTCGTCCACAACTCAACGCTCCGGACGAATTTGAAGGTGATTCCAATTGGGTTGGAAAGTGCACGAAATCTAGTTTCCAACAAAAAAAGAATCACCCAATTCGGAGTCCGTATGAAAAACTTGTGTGCGTTTTGAGTCAGGTATGTCTGTGCAGTCCGAATCTGAATCCAGAACGTGAGAGACTTGGACTCTATCTTCTCTTGGGCCAAAAGTGACGTGAGAGAACTTTTTGGACAGCAAAAAAACATCTCTTTCTTCCTTATCTTTATATGTGGATTGTACAAATGTCCCATACACCTGCAATTAGACAAAACACAAAAGTGTGTGAAGTATTTTTGTTCTGGATAACATAAATAGATTATTGAATAGTTTGCACTAGAAATCACCTGACAAATATGCATATATGCAATATTTTTGGTCATATCCAAGGTAGTCATGTCCTCATCATCCTCCCCTTCTTGAAAATAAAGCCGTCCTCGGCGTTGCTTAATCTGAAATGTGGCTAACAAAAGAGACAAGGTGTATATGTTGTATATGTATATGTCATCCATTTTTACTTCCCTTAATTTTTGCATATATGACACATGAATAGATGAGTAACTTGCATAGTTCATAAAATCTAAATCCAAAAAATTAGCACAAGAAGTAAAAGGCATGAAAATATTGCAACTCAGTTTGCACATATAAGTGAAGCTCTTATTCATTTCAAAAGATTGACAATGTTCATCATTAAACCATCCCAACATTGGTGAATAAACCTTACTTGCATCAAATTTACATGCTACAACATGCTTAAATAAGCAAACATGCAATAAGTCATTCAACACAGAATCATCACCAAGATTAGAGGTCATATCAAAATGATTAAACATTGGTTCTTTTGCATCAATAGTTAATTCAATGGGTGCACTCAAAATTGTTGGTATTTCAGTTGTTTGATCACATGGCAAAGTCAAATTATCAATGTAGTCCTCTAAAATAGGTGGTGTGATCAAAGTAGTGGGCTCATCAGATGGTGCATTCAAATTGACAAGGCATTCATCATTCTCATGTAGAGATGGAAGATCAGTACCTTTGTCATTACCTCTTATGATCAACTCAGATGATGTAGCCACTCTCGGGGACGATGTGTCACATGGTGGAGGTGATGTAGTCCTGACAACAACGGATGTGGTTGTCATAGTATGCCTAGTAGTTGAAGGAACAATCATATCAACTCTTGGAATGTGCACCGTGCGCTTGTTCTCCTCGTGGCCAACACGTCGTTTTATTTCCTGTTCAGCTTTGCAAGCAAGATGAAACAAATGGTCCATAGGATAACACTCTTCATGAATTAGTATCTCTTGAATATCACGGTTTAATCCTGCCCAAAATCTATCCATAAAATCATCTTCACTTTCTTCTAAAGAGGAATGCAACAAGGTAGTTTGTAAATCATCATAATATTTTGTTACAGTTTCACTACCTTGTTTTAAGTGTTGCAACTTCTTAATCATGTCACGAGTATAATAAGCAGAGACGAAAGTATGTCGCATGGCAAGTTTCAAATCATCCCAAGTAGTAGGTATATAATCAGGGTGTAACCGACAATATTCACTCCACCAAACCAAAGCATAACCAGTGAAAGAACCAACCGCAACCTTAACCTTTTTATGTTCATTGAAATTATGGGAAGCAAATATATTTTTTATGTCGAACTCCCATTCAATATATAAAGCAGGTTTAAAACGGCCATTAAATGGTGGTATAGATACATTAACCTGATCATGTGCATTTGGATGTTTGTGCACCTCTCGTGACGGTTGTGGTATTTGCAAAGGTGGTGGCACGTCTCCCGCGATCGACAAAGCCCATGAATTGACTCTGGATCCTGTCATGATCAGTAGAACAAGAAACAAAACCCAAAAATAATGTTCCTATAACTACTAGGATGTGGTGGTAAAACGCTCACAGTAAAGCAAATATCAATGTCTTACAAGTTCTTACCATGCAGCAGGCGGTGATCGGCAACCAGCGGTGTCAAGTAACTCCGAATATTGAGTAAAGCGATTGCCAGGGGAGCGTACGTATACACGGTGTAGAAATATGTGGAGCTGGGTTGGCTATATATGGTAGCAAAAGATTAGCACTAATCAATTCAAAGATGCAATGTTGAATAAACGCTCAACGACGGTACTGTGCTGGTCCTAGGCTAGACCGGACTAGAGACGTGAGCCTAGAACACTAATGAGGTCACGGCGTAGCACAACTAGCATCAATGAAGGATACTAAGTAGCTCTTGACAGCAAGATATAAGTGAAGATCACAACGGCAGTGAAGATAATGATGAAAAACAACTGCCAAGCAGGATATACAACAACTCTCTCTCCAACTTTTCTCTTGAAAAGTGTGAGACAATTTTCTGATAAATTCTTTCAAAGAATGCTACTAACTCAAGCTTTCCAATGCAAAAAGAATCACTCAATTCCGAGTTGATATGAGGAGTCAAAGAATTCTAAAACTGGCCTGAAAAATTGGAACAAGTTGTGTTCACGAACTTCGGAGGGCAAAAAGACCTATTTAGAAGCCGATTTTAAGGTGTTAAATATTGAACTAGCTTCTGCAATTATTTAGATGCGGCTCGTCGCTATCTTCAATTTAAGTACTCAAGGAGCCAAAACTGACTTCGTATGAGGAAGATACACCTGTTTTACTGAACAGTGCGCAAAACAGATTCCAATCCGAATTCAGGTACGAGATTGATTCTAGATAGAGCCAATTTTTTTTTCTTCTTTTTTTTTTCTCACGCCTTTTTTTTCTTTTTCTTCTCCCTCTTTTTCTTTTCTTTTCTTTCCTTTTTTCTCTTTTTTTTTCTTTATCTTCTTTTTCTCCCTCTTTCCAAGATAAACTAGATAAGATGCAGATTCGATCAAGTGAAGATGTGAACGATCTCAACTATTATTATGACAATGAATGGTGGGTAGCACGTGGTGGAAATTGATGGATGGGTGGTGGACAGTGGAAGAGATAATGATGCAGCGGTGGCGTGACTAATGTGAACAGAACTCGAAACTCTAAACGAACTAGACACTAAGACCAGCAACTCGACACGACGATGCAACCGATAATTCAACTATGCAAGCAATGAAAAGAAAATTGCAAAGGCTCAGACTGGCTTGGACCAAGGATGAATAGATCTAACTCTTTTTTGTGGCTTTTTCTTGGACAATAGGTAAGAAAATAAATCTAATCTAGGAAAACTGGAAATTCTCACCGAGCAACCTGAAAACTGATACCACTTGATAAAGGCAAAGGTGTCCCGTCTTTCGATGAGATGGTGGATTTCGCTTTGGTGGAAGTCGACTTTGACGATCCGACTACAAACGTGCACGACGTTGCGCCTTAGCAATCGCTAAACCAATCTCCTGAGGTTAGTGACGATGCCGGAAGCACGGTCAGCCTGACCACGAAGGTCTATTCCTGCAAGCAATCGAAGAACAAGCAAGAATATGATAAAGCAATCTGAATATTGCAAATATATTTGAGGTATTGATAATGGTGGGGATCCGGAAGCGGTCTTGGTCTGGTCGTTGGACACAAACGAAGTACACGAAGTTGCAATGGCTAACTTTTAACTAAACAAATCCCAAGGAAAAGCTACTAGATGGATCTACTTATATAGGAGCAAGGGGTGGCGGCCAAGGAGGTGGGAGGACGTCCCAAGGCAGCCTAAAACTAAATCTAGGTCGTACAAGGCCAATGGGCCCAAGTGGAGGTGATGTAACACCTTTGGACTTGTAGTTTGACTCGGATTCTGCTGCAGCATCAGATTGTTTCGTCCACAACTCAACGCTACGGACGAATTTGAAGGTGATTCCAATTGGGTTGGAAAGTGCACGAAATCTAGTTTCCAACAAAAAAAGAATCACCCAATTCGGAGTCCGTAT
Source organism: Triticum dicoccoides (assembly GCF_002162155.2). Classification (NCBI taxonomy): domain Eukaryota; kingdom Viridiplantae; phylum Streptophyta; class Magnoliopsida; order Poales; family Poaceae; genus Triticum; species Triticum dicoccoides. Next base: position 107,749 of record NW_021282436.1, read on the forward strand.
GAAAAACTTGTGTGCGTTTTGAGTCAGGTATGTCTGTGCAGTCCGAATCTGAATCCAGAACGTGAGAGACTTGGACTCTATCTTCTCTTGGGCCAAAAGTGACGTGAGAGAACTTTTTGGACAGCAAAAAAACATCTCTTTCTTCCTTATCTTTATATGTGGATTGTACAAATGTCCCATACACCTGCAATTAGACAAAACACAAAAGTGTGTGAAGTATTTTTGTTCTGGATAACATAAATAGATTATTGAATAGTTTGCACTAGAAATCACCTGACAAATATGCATATATGCAATATTTTTGGTCATATCCAAGGTAGTCATGTCCTCATCACATCACGTATGTGTGTTGATTGTAGAGGCATTAATAATATTACTATTCGTTATCGTCATCCTATTCCTAGGCTAGATGATATGCTTGATGAATTGAGTGGCTCTACAATATTCTCCAAAGTTGATTTGCGTAGTGGATACCATCAAATTCGTATGAAATTGGAAGATGAATGGAAAACAGCATTTAAAACTAAGTTTGGATTATATGAGTGGTTAGTCATGCCTTTTGGGTTAACTAATGCACCTAGTACTTTCATGATATTAATGAACGAAGTTTTACGTGCTTTCATTGGACGATTTGTGGTAGTTTACTTTGATGACATATTGATTTATAGCAGATCTTTGGAAGAACATTTGGAACATTTACGTGCTGTTTTTATTGCTTTACGTGATGCACGTTTGTTTGGTAACCTTGGGAAGTGCACCTTTTGCACCGACCGAGTATCTTTTCTTGGCTATGTTGTTACTCCACAGGGAATTGAAGTTGATAAAGCCAAGATTGAAGCTATTGAGAGTTGGCCGCAGCCCAAAACGGTCACACACGTGAGGAGTTTTCTTGGCCTCGCTGGATTCTATAGGCGTTTTGTGAGAGATTTCAGCACCATTGCTGCACCTCTCAATGAGCTTACAAAGAAAGATGTGCCTTTTCTTTGGGGTACCGCACAGGAAGAAGCCTTCTCGGTATTGAAAGATAAGTTGACACATGCTCCTTTACTCCAACTTCCTGATTTTAATAAAACTTTTGAGCTTGAATGTGATGCTAGTGGAATTGGATTAGGAGGTGTGTTATTACAAGATGGCAAACCTGTTGCATACTTTTCTGAAAAATTGAGTGGGCCTAGTCTGAATTATTCTACTTATGATAAAGAATTATATGCTCTTGTTCGGACTTTAGAAACATGGCAACATTATTTATGGCCCAAAGAATTTGTTATACATTCTGATCATGAATCTTTGAAACATATTAAAAGTCAAGCTAAACTGAATCGTAGACATGCTAAATGGGTTGAATTCATTGAGACTTTCTCTTATGTCATTAAACACAAGAAGGGAAAAGAAAATGTTATTGCTGATGCATTGTCTCGTCGCTATACTATGCTTTCACAACTTGACTTCAAAATATTTGGTTTGGAGACCATCAAAGATCAATATGTGCATGATGCTGATTTTAAAGATGTAATGCAGAATTGCAAAGAAGGAAGAATATGGAACAAGTTTGTCGTTAACGATGGATTTGTGTTTCGTGCTAACAAGCTATGCATTCCAGCTAGCTCCGTTCGTCTTTTGTTGTTGCAGGAGGCGCATGGAGGAGGATTAATGGGACACTTTGGCGTGAAGAAGACGGAGGACGTACTTGCTACACATTTCTTTTGGCCAAAGATGAGACGGGATGTTGAGCGTTTTATTGCTCGCTGCACTACATGTCAAAAAGCTAAGTCACGACTCAATCCTCATGGTTTATATATGCCTTTGCCTGTACCTAGTGTTGCTTGGGAGGATATATCTATGGACTTTGTTTTAGGTTTACCTCGAACAAAGAAGGGGAGGGATAGCATATTTGTTGTCGTGGATAGATTCTCGAAAATGGCACACTTTATACCATGTCATAAAAGCGATGATGCTGTTAATGTTGCTGATTTGTTCTTTCGTGAAATTATTCGCTTGCATGGTGTGCCAAATACTATTGTTTCAGATCGTGATACTAAATTTCTTAGCCACTTTTGGAGATGTTTATGGGCTAAGTTGGGGACTAAACTGCTTTTTAGTACTACTTGTCACCCCCAAACTAATGGCCAAACTGAAGTAGTCAATAGAACATTGTCTACTATGCTTAGGGCTTTTTTGAAGAGTAATAAGAAAATGTGGGAGGAATGCTTGCCTCATATTGAATTTGCTTATAATCGTTCATTGCATTCTACTACTAAGATGTGCCCTTTTGAAGTTGTGTATGGTTTCCTACCTCGTGCACCTATTGATTTGTTGCCTCTTCCATCTTCGGAGAAGGTTAATTTTGATGCTAAACAACGTGCTGAATTGATTTTAAAAATGCATGAGTTAACTAAGGAAAACATTGAGCGTATGAATGCCAAATATAAACTTGCTGGAGATAAGTGTAGAAAACATGTTGTGTTTGCACCTGGAGATCTTGTTTGGTTACATTTGCGTAAGGATAGATTTCCTGATTTGCGCAAATCAAAGCTCATGCCACGGGCTGATGGTCCCTTTAAGGTGTTAGAGAAAATAAATGATAATGCATATAAACTTGAGCTGCCTGCAGATTTTGGGGTTAGTCCCACTTTTAACATTGCAGATTTGAAGCCTTATTTGGGTGAGGAAGATGATCTTCCATCGAGGACGACTTCATTTCAAGAAGGGGAGGATGATGAGGACATCAATACAATTGTTACACCCACAGGCCCTGCTGCTATACATACTGGACCAATTACTAGAGCTCGCGCACGCCAACTAAATTACCAGCCACTTTCGTTTCTTGGTAATGATTCTAATGTTCATGAGAATATGATGCTACCTAAATTGGTTACATTTGTTTTGCTTACAAATAAAGGGCCTAGCTTGGAGAAGGATGAACAGTGGAGCAAGAACAAGCATGGAGATGATGGCATGCGCAAGGGGAACAAGAACGGAGTTACAAGTGATGATTTCAGGACTTTGAAGCCACCATAATGGGCGCATGAAGCCTTGGACGAAATATACAAGATGCCACTTCATAAATTTCGTCCCGAGGTTATTATAGGTGCTGCGTCACCTTATTATTGGGCCAGGCCCATGTAATTTCGAAATACATAAGTATAGGCTATTTTTAGAGTCCGTATGTGTGGGGAAACAAGAGATAGGGTTGATTTCGGACCCCTCCACCAAGGGCCACGAAATTCCCCCCTCTTCCTCCATATATACAGCCCTTAGGGCATCGTTTAGACTTTGGGTTTTGTTTAGATTAAAAGTTCGCCATAGCTGCAACTTCGCGTACTTCGTTTGTGTTCAACGACCAGACAAAGACGTCACAGAACCCCACCTTGATCAATAAAGCTTTCATCTTATATTCGCAATATCCAGATTGCAATCTCAGTTTCTTGCTTGTTCTTCGTTTGCTTGCAGGAAACAGACCCTCGTGGTCAGGTTGATCGTGCTCCTGCGTGGTCAATAACCTCTCGGAGTTGGTTTAGCGATTGCTAAGGCGCGACGTCCTCGCACGTTCGTAGTCGGATCATCAAAGTCGACTGCCACCAAAGCGATATCCATCATCTCATCGAAAGACGGGACACCTTTGCCTCTATCACTCGCCTTCTGCAAGTTAATGCCACTTGATAATGATATGTGTGATGTTAAGATGCCATCGCTTGAGGGTAAGGCTTGGGCAGGCGCAAATGGAGATTGGTTGTTTATACTGGGTATAACTGCGAGTGGGAACTTGTGAATGTGTACACTCGACACCGGGTTCCACTTTCAAAAATCACAGAATGCCCTGAGGTTGAGCACACAGATGATCTACGTGCGTTCAAATACAATCAGGCTGACTGTCATCTGCGAAAGATAGCAATTTGTCGAGTTCCCAACCGCTCTTGGGATTACAAGAACTATGAAGTTGTTGCTATCTTCGGCAAGCTTGTTGCCGTCCTTACTTCCACGCCTCGATGGATATTGCTCAAATATCAAATTCTGTACATGGATGAGTACTGTGATGCAATTCAATATGAGGGTCTTGTGTTTGCTGCCACCACTCATGGCACTGTTTTTGCATGGAATCCTTATGATTTCGATACATTTGTCTTCCATCATAATTATAATTGTTTCATCCACATGCATGCGGGTTAGCTAGTTTCCCTTTACTAATTAACCTTCTTATGTTTCCAAGGTCATGTGAACGTTCCACCATCTATACTTGAAAATTTTTATAACCAAGGGGGAGATGACGATGGTGATGATCACGAGCATGTTGACAAGCATGACCTATATACTCAGTGGCGCCTGGCAACTTATTCCGATGGATCACCTCTTTTTGTATGTATACAGGGTACTGCTGATGTTACTAACGAAGCAGGTGTTGTCTCCCATGGTAGCACTCTCCGGACCTATTGCAACATCCATTGCAGGGTATTCGGGATGGATACTCGTGTGCTAGCACCAATACCTTCTCCCTGGTTCAGTATTGATAGTCTTGGATAAAACTCACTCATCCTTGGACAAAACTATCCAATGATGGTGAAAGGCAATCCAGCTGCTGTCGACACAACATTACTACCGTTTATGAGAAGCAACTGTATCTATACCTCGGACATTACTATGGTTCCCTACTGTGGTTATCACAATATGCGTCCTGATATAGGCCGCTTCAGCCTGGATGATCAGTCCTACATTGGTCTCGATATTGACAATAGCTGGCCCTTCACAGAGAATCAATTATGGTTCAAAGCAAGCGTTTCCAACGCCGAGGATTGGTTGAGCTGAACTTCATTTCATCGCTTTGTTATTTGTTGTGTGAGAAAAACTTTAGTATTTACTATAATTTTTTGTTGGAAATAATCTATAATCCAACATGTATCCTCGTTGTCATTGAGTGTTGATGACTTGCTGCATATAATCCAAAGTATATTATCTTCTTGTTTGGATGATTAATGCTGTCGCTTTATTGCTTAACCGAAGCATGGCACATATCCATTGTTGGTCTAACGCTCACGGTTCGAATAAATAATTTGTTTGAGATATTGGTTCCCAATTATTAATAATCTCCCGTTTGTAATTAGATAAAGACTAGCAAAAGGGCCCGTGCATTGCATTAGTATTTACCACGGCATGTCGGGTGCCATTCCATGATAGCATGCCAGGTTTCATGAATTTCAGACGGGTTTTGGATTTACTAGAATTTAAAAACCAGGTATCTCAATGTTTGCAGTCGAGTGACAGGGGCATGGTGTTTGACATTCATTCCCATTTCTTGCATGGAACCTAACCATGCAACCAAGGACACAAATTTGAATTTTCAACCAATTTATATGCATTAGAGCATGTGCATGTAGTTCAAATTTAAATTATGCACATAAATGCATTGAAAACTCAATTAATGCATAAGAAATGTGCTAACGAACCCCGAAAATTTCCAAAATTTAACAGAACACTCATGTTGTTCCAAGTTGACACTAGAGAAAAAATTGAAATCAAAAAGAGGCAACGGCTATCGTTTCGTCCAGAAAGGTGAAACGTTCCCTACCGAAACCATCATGCTTGTTGTGAGAAGCTCTGGTTTGTGAGAAGTTATACCCAAACCTGCCCCAAATGGGACAAAAAATTTACCATGGCATGTCGGGTGCCGTTCCATGATAGCATTGCCAGGTTTCATGAATTTCAGACGAGTTTTGGATTTACTAGAATTTAAAAACTAGGTATCTCAATGTTTGCGGCCGAGCAATGATGGAGGGTGTTTGACATTCATTCCTTTTTCTTGCATAGGACATAAGCATGCAACCAAGGACACAAATTTGAATTTTCAACCAATTTATATGCATTAGAGCATGTGCATGTAGTTCAAATTTGAATTATGCACATAAATGCATTGAAAGGTCAATTAATGCATACAAATGTGCAAATGAACCCTGATAAATTCCAAAATTAAACACAACATGCATGTTGTTTCTATGTTGTCACTAGAAAAAGAATTGAAATCAAGAAGAGGCAACGGACATCGTTTCGTCTAGAAAGGTGAAACGTTCCCTACCGTAACCATGAGGCTTGTTGTCAGAAGCTCTGGTTTGTGAGAAGCTTATATACCCCAACCTGCCCCAAACAGGACAATATTTTTACCACTACATGTTGATGTCGTTCCATGCTAGCGTGTCAAGGTTCATAAATTTCAGACGAGTTTTGCATTTACTAGAATTTAAAAACCAAGTATCTAAATGTTAGCGGTTGAGCTACGGTGGCAAGGTGTTTGACATTCATTCTCATTTCTTACATGGGACTTAAGCATGTAACCAAGGACACACATTCCAATTCTGAACCACTTTATATGCACTGAGTTAATGTATAAAATGTCCAAGCGAACCCCGAAAACTCCCAAAAAATGACACAACACTCGTGTTGTTCTACGTTGACACGAGAAAAAATTAGAAAGTAAGAAGAGTCAACATATATCATTTGTCCCCCAAGGTGGCATGTTCCCTACCAAAACCATCTGGCTTGTTGTGAGAGAAGCTCCGGTTTACGAGAAGCTTATACCCAAACCTGGCCCAAATGGGAAAATATTTTTACCACGACATGTCGATGCTGTTCCATGATATCATGTCAAGTGTCATGAATTTCAGCCGAGTTTTCGATTTACTATAATTTTAAACCATGTATCTCAATGTTAGCGGCTGAGCGACAATGTCAAGGTGGTTGACATTCATTCTCATTTCCTCCATGTGACCTAAGCTTGCAACCAAGGACAAACATTTGATTTTGCAACCCGTTTTTAGGAACTGGAGCATGTGCTTTGATTTTGAATTGTGCACCTGAAATTGCTAGAAAACCAATTTAATGTATAAAATTTCCAAACAAACCCTGAATAATTCCAATTTTTTTACGACACACATATAATTGCATGTTCACTGCAGATAAAAGGTCTAGCAATTCAAACACTGTCTATATCACATTTACCTTTTGTTGATGACTCTTTGATCCGGCGGACGCTGATGGTGTCCTGGAGTAAGGGCTGCCAACCGAGTTGACCCGTAGTCCTCGGGCTGGGCTTGTGGGCCTCATTCTCTATTGGATGGACTCCGGAAGCTACACGCCTAGACATAATCAAGACTGCATCTGCCGAAGACTTGATGTATACTCCAAGACATCTCCTACCGCCTCCATGCGCTCCCCTGGACACCGACCATGTAACCCTAGGTGCCCTACCTGACGTGTATATAAGCCAAAGGGTTTAGCCCATAGAGAGGATCGTAACCACAATTACATTCACCTAGCCCTAGGGTTAGAACACAACTTACGATCTCAAGGTAGATCAAGCTTGTACACAATACATCATCATCAATATAAATAAGAGTAGGACGTAGGGTTTTACCTCCATTAAGGAGCCTAGGCCTGGGTAAACATCGTCTCACTTGTTCCTGTTACCACTGATCTAAGATCCACAGCTCGGTACCCCCTACCCCGAGGTTTGTCGTTTTTGACACCAACACTGGTGCTTTCATTGAAAGTTCTGTTGTGAGATCAACAGAAGGATCGATGGCTCATCTGTAGATTAACTGCGGCAGTGGCTACGGGAACGTATATGTCCCCAGCCAACCTTTTGTGTTCGGTAGCATGATCTTCTGTGCCGACTCGGCGGGCCATCTGGCTAACATCAGGAACTATGCTACAAATCAAACCGTAACCTTTGGAGGATTGGAATACACCACGGATTCCCGCGGTGAGCTCGTCCTGTCAGGCTGGACACCCGACCGGATTGAGGGCCTATCAGACATCGGAGGGTCCACTCCAGAACTGATCTTGATAGAGGCAAAGGTGTCCCGTCTTTCGATGAGATGGTGGATTTCGCTTTGGTGGAAGTCGACTTTGACGATCCGACTACGAACGTGCGAGGACGTCGCGCCTTAGCAATCGCTAAACCAACTCCGAGAGGTTATTGACCACGCCGGGGCACGATCAACCTGACCACGAGGGTCTGTTTCCTGCGAGCAACGAAGAACAAGCAAGAAACTAAGATTGCAATCTGGATATTGCGAATATAAGATGAAAGCTTTATTGATCAAGGTGGGGTTCTGTGACGCCTTTGTCTGGTCGTTGAACACAAACGAAGTACGCGAAGTTGCAGCTATGGCGAACTTTTAATCTAAACAAAACCCAAAGTCTAAACGATGCCCTAAGGGCTGTATATATGGAGGAAGAGGGGGGAATTTCGTGGCCCTTGGTGGAGGGGTCCGAAATCAACCCTATCTCTTGTTTCCCCACACATACGGACTCTAAAAATAGCCTATACTTATGTATTTCGAAATTACATGGGCCTGGCCCAATAATAAGGTGACGCAGCACCTAAAATAGCCTCGGGATGAAATTTATGAAGTGGCATCTTGTATATTTCGTCCAAGGCTTCATGCACCCATTATGGTGGCTTCAAAGTCCTGAAATCATCACTTGTAACTCCGTTCTTGTTCCCCTTGCGCATGCCATCATCTCCATGTTTGTTCTTGATCCAATGTTCATCCTTCTCCAAGCTAGGCCCTTCATTTGTAAGCAAAACAAATGTATCCAATTTAGGCAGCATCATATTCTCATGAACATTAGAATCATTACCAAGAAATGAAAGTACCTGGTAATTTAGTTGGCGTGCACGAGCTCTAGTAATTGGTCCAGTATGTATAGCAGCAGGGACTGTGGGTGTAACAATTGTATTGATGTCCTCATCACCTCCCCTTCTTTGTTCGTGGTAAACCTAAAACAAAGTCCATAGATATATCCTCCCAAGGAACACTAGGTACAGGCAAAGGCATATATAAACCATGAGGATTGAGTCGTGACTTAGCTTTTTGACATGTAGTGCATCGAGCAATAAAACGCTCAACATCCCGTCTCATCTTTGGCCAAAAGAAATGTGTAGCAAGTACGTCCTCCGTCTTCTTCACGCCAAAGTGTCCCATTAATCCTCCTCCATGCGCCTCCTGCAACAACAAAAGACGAACGGAGCTAGCTGGAATGCATAGCTTGTTAGCACGAAACACAAATCCATCGTTAACGACGAACTTGTTCAACATTCTTCCTTCTTTACAATTCTTCATTACATCTTTAAAATCAGCATCATGCACATATTGATCTTTGATGGTCTCCAAACCAAATATTTTGAAGTCAAGTTGTGAAAGCATAGTATACCGGCGAGACAATGCATCAGCAATAACATTTTCTTTTCCCTTCTTGTGTTTAATGACATAAGGAAAAGTCTCAATGAATTCAACCCATTTAGCATGTCTACGATTCAGTTTAGCTTGACTTTTAATATGTTTCAAAGATTCATGATCAGAATGTATAACAAATTCTTTGGGCCATAAATAATGTTGCCATGTTTCTAAAGTCCGAACAAGAGCATATAATTCTTTATCATAAGTAGAATAATTCAGACTAGGCCCACTCAATTTTTCAGAAAAGTATGCAACAGGTTTGCCATCTTGATGAGGACATCAATAACATTGTTACACCCACAGCCCCTGCTGCTATACATACTGGACCAATTACTAGAGCTCGTGCACGCCAACTAAATTACCAGGTACTTTCGTTTCTTGGTAATGATTCTAATGTTCATGAGAATATGATGCTGCCTAAATTGGATACATTTGTTTTGCTTACAAATGAAGGGCCTAGCTTGGAGAAGGATGAACATTGGAGCAAGAACAAGCATGGAGATGATGGCATGCGCAAGGGAAACAAGAACGGAGTTACAAGTGATGATTTCAGGACTTTGAAGCCACCATAATGGGTGCATGAAGCCTTGGACGAAATATACAAGACGCCACTTCATAAATTTCGTCCCGAGGCTATTTTAGGTGCTGCGTCACCTTATTATTGGGCCAGGCCCATGTAATTTCGAAATACATCAGTATAGGCTATTTTTAGAGTCCGTATGTGTGGGGAAACAAGAGATAGGGTTGATTTCGGACCCCTCCACCAAGGGCCACGAAATTCCCCCCTCTTCCTCCATATATACAGCCCTTAGGGCATCGTTTAGACTTTGGGTTTTTGTTTAGATTAAAAGTTCGCCATAGCTGCAACTTCGCGTACTTCGTTTGTGTTCAACGACCAGACAAAGGCGTCACAGAACCCCACCTTGATCAATAAAGCTTTCATCTTATATTCGCAATATCCAGATTGCAATCTCAGTTTCTTGCTTGTTCTTCGTTTGCTCGCAGGAAACAGACCCTCGTGGTCAGGTTGATCGTGCTCCGGCGTGGTCAATAACCTCTCGGAGTTGGTTTAGCGATTGCTAAGGCGCGACGTCCTCGCACGTTCGTAGTCGGATCGTCAAAGTCGACTGCCACCAAAGCGATATCCATCATCTCATCGAAAGACGGGACACCTTTGCCTCTATCAAGTGGTATCAGATTTCCAGGTTGCTCGGTGAGATTTTACAGTTTTTCGTAGTTTAGATCGAGTCTGTTCTTCATACCTACAGTCCACGAAAAAGCCACAAAAAAATTAGGGTTAGTTCATCATATCCGAACCAATCTGAGCCTTTGGATAATCTTTTTAGGGTTTTGCTTTGTTGAATTTGCAGTTGCATCGTCGGTCTAGTTGCTGGTCTTAGAGTCTAGTCTTTTAGAGTTTCGAGTTCTGGTCATAAGTTGTCACGCCGCCGCCGCACCATCATCATCGCCCCTGCCATCTACCACCACTGCTCCGAATCCGTATCCATATACCACCACCAATCCGTGTCCATATACCACCACCGATCCATATCCATATACTACCACCGCTACCACCACCGCTGCCATATACCACCACCAATCCGAGTTCCTTGCTTATTAGGTTTGTTTTCGAGATCCATCTAGTTTCCGATTCGTGTTTCCTTGCCGGAGTAGGTTTCAAAAAAAAAAGAGTCGGGAAACCACGCTCCGTTTAGGCCCAAAATTTTTCGAAAACGCATTTTTCGAAAAAATTTCTGGCTATCCTATTTTTAGGTGTTTCTGAGTGTTTTGAGACAGGTGCCATTATAGGAAGTTTTTTTTACCCGTTTCCAGTTTTTGGGTCCGGGCAGTCGAAAAAAAAAATTTGGTCGAAAAAAAAATTTCGTGCCCATCCTGTCAGTTTGACCTAGGAAGAGTTTTGAGACACTCGCCATTATAGTGATTTTTCGCAAAAAAAAAGCAGCGCAAAAAAAAGAGCGATTTTTTTCAGAGTGTGCTTTTCCCTTGTTTACGTGCCGCGCCGTGATTTTGTTGGTGTTCTAGGCTCGCGTCTCTAGCACAGTCTAGCCTAGGACCAGCATAGTACCGTCGTTGAGCGTTTATTCAACTTTGCATCTCTGAATTGATTATTGCTGACCCTTTTTGCTACCATACTATAAGCCTTCCCAGCTCCACATACATCTACGTCGTGTGTTTGACTCTCCCTGGTAATCGCTCTATCCAAGCTTTGAGAGTTTTTGACTACAACGGTTGCCGATCACCGCCTGCTGCTGGGTAAGAACTGGTAAGAATTTGAGATTTGCTTGACGGATTTGTGATACACCACCACCACTTCTTAGTAGTCTGTAGGATCATATTCTTGTGTGTTTCTATTGCTGCTAACCATGCCAGGATCACAAGCCGACGAGATTGACTGGGAGAACTTATCAAACAAGGAGCTTCATGATAAGTTTCAGCAAATGATGACTGAACAGGTACAAGATGTGCTGAACAATTTTGAAGAGGCCATGGAGAAGATCACTGGCCTTGAGAAGACGTTCGAAACAAAGCTCGATAACAGATTTAATGAACTGCTTGCGCGTCTTCCACCACCGGCTGCACCTGTCGCACCTCTGCAACAACAACAACTACGCCCCCTTCCGAATCACTATGGACGAGCACAGCGTGTTCCTATTTAGACAGGACAAACTTCTGGTGCCGCTGCTACTGCTGTTGGTGCTTCTTTGGCTCCTGCTACTGCTCCTGCTGGTACCCAGGAGGATGATGAGTATGCGGGTGATTATGAGGATGAGGTTGATCAAAATCAGATCTATGAGCAGCCACCAGCACCACCACCAGCAGGTCGACCTCAGGTATATATTCGTCATGGTAGGCCTGCACCACCACCTCAGGTACGCGATGATGTCCATATTCCTAAACTGAAATTGAATATTCCACCATTTGAGGGTAGATATGTTCCTGATATATATCTTACTTGGGAGTTAGAAACTGAACAACGATTTACATGTTTACAATATCCTGAGGAGAGACGAGTTGCTGCTGCTGTTTGTGCTTTCACTAGTTTTGCATGTGTATGGTGGTCTGAACATTGTAGATTATATCCTATTCCAACTACTTGGGCTGCTTTGAAAACTGCTATGCGTACGCGTTGGGTTCCACCATATTATCAACGTGAATTGCTTCAAAAATTGCAGCGTTTAAGACAAGGGAAAAATTATGTAGAAGAATATTATCAGGAATTACAAACTGGCATGATTAGATGTGGTATTGTTGAGGAGAATGAAGCTATGCTTGCACGTTTTCTGGGTGGATTAAATAGAGAGATTCAGACCATTCTAGACTATAAGGAGTATACTTGATAGAGGCGAGGGTCCCGATCTTTCGATGAGATGATAACTATCGATTTGGTGGAGACAACTTTGACGATCCGACTACAAACGTGCACGACGTTGCGCCTTAGCAATCGCTAAACCAATCTCCTGAGGTTACTGACGATGCCGGAAGCACGGTCAGCCTGACCACGAAGGTCTATTCCTGCAAGCAATCGAAGAACGAGCAAGAATATGATAAAGCAATCTGAATATTGCAAATATATATGAGGTATTGATAATGGTGGGGATCCGTAAGCGGTCTTGGTCTGGTCGTTGGACACAAACGAAGTACACGAAGTTGCAATGGCTAACTTTTAACTAAACAAATCCCAAGGAAAAGCTACTAGATGGATCTACTTATATAGGAGCAAGGGGTGGCGGCCAAGGAGGTGGGAGGACGTCCCAAGGCAGCCTAAAACTAAATCTAGGTCGTACAAGGCCAATGGGCCCAAGTGGAGGTGATGTAACACCTTTGGACTTGTAGTTTGACTCGGATTCTACTGCAGCATCAGATTGTTTCGTCCACAACTCAACGCTCCGGACGAATTTGAAGGTGATTCCAATTGGGTTGGAAAGTGCACGAAATCTAGTTTCCAACAAAAAAGAATCATCCAATTCGGAGTCCGTATGAAAAACTTGTGTGCGTTTTGAGTCAGGTATGTCTGTGCAGTCCGAATCTGAATCCAGAACGTGAGAGACTTGGACTCTATCTTCTCTTGGGCCAAAAGTGACGTGAGAGAACTTTTTGGACAGCAAATAAACATCTCTTTCTTCCTTATCTTCATATGTGGATTGTACAAATGTCCCATACACCTGCAATTAGACAAAACACAAAAGTGTGTGAAGTATTTTTGTTCTGGATAACATAAATAGATTATTGAATAGTTTGCACTAGAAATCACCTGACAAATATGCATATATGCAATATTTTTGGTCATATCCAAGGTAGTCATGTCCTCATCAAGGTGCACTTCCCAAGGTTACCAAACAAACGTGCATCACGTAGAGCAATAAAAACAGCACATAAATGTTCCAAATGTTCTTCCAAAGATCTGCTATAAATCAATATGTCATCAAAGTAAACTACCACAAATCGTCCAATGAAAGCACGTAAAACTTCGTTCATTAATCTCATGAAAGTACTAGGTGCATTAGTTAACCCAAAAGGCATGACTAACCACTCATATAATCCAAACTTAGTTTTAAATGCTGTTTTCCATTCATCTCCCAATTTCATACGAATTTGATGGTAGCCACTACGCAAATCAACTTTGGAGAATATTGTAGAGCCACTCAATCCATCAAGCATATCATCTAGCCTAGGAATAGGATGACGATAACGAATAGTAATATTATTAATGCCTCTACAATCAACACACATACGTGATGTACCATCCTTTTTCGGCACTAGAATAATAGGAACAGCACAAGGACTAAGGGATTCGCGTATATAACCTTTGTCGAGAAGCTCTTGTACTTGACGCATAATCTCCTTCGTCTCCTCTGGATTGGTACGGTATGGTGCATGGTTTGGCAGTGAAGCACCGGGAATTAAGTCAATCTGATGCTCAATCCCTCGAATAGGCGGTAATCCCGGTGGCACGTCTTGTGGAAAAACATCAGCGAACTCCTGCAAAATGTTAGTGACAGCAGGAGGCAAAGAGGAAGGCACGTCCTCGAATGAAAATAATGCCTCTTTGCACACAAAAGCATAGCAAACAGATTTGCTGAAATCTAGCTCATCAATATCAGATTTGGTGGCAAATAAACATGCACTTTTCAATTTAATTTCAGAAACAACACTAGATGGTTTATTATTAGGCTTCATTTGTTGCTCAAATTCTTTTGCCACAATCTGATTTTCACTCATATTCTTCTCCTGTTTTGCTTTAGTAGCTCTATGAATATCATCTTTCAAAATGGAATCAGGAGTCATAGGAAGCAAAGTAATATTTTTATCCTTATGAACAAGAGTATAGTGATTGTTTCTACCATGGTGTACAGAGTTTTTATCAAATTGCCATGGTCTACCAAGTAATAAGGAACATGCTTGCATAGGTACCACATCACAATCAACATAATCAGCATATGTAGAGATACTAAAATGCACACGAACAGTACGTGTTACCTTAACCTTGCCGCTGTTGTTGAACCATTGGATGTAGTAAGGATGTGGATGTGGTCTTGTGGTGAGAGAAAGCTTCTCCACCATCTCCATGCTAGCCAAGTTGTTGCAGCTCCCTCCGTCTATTATGACGCGCACAGAACGTTCCTCCACAACTCCCTTGGTATGGAACAAATTGTGCCTCTGATTTTGCTCAGCTTGTGTGACCTGCACACTCAAAACACGTTGAGCAACTGAACATTCATACCTGTCAGCGTCTTCAGGAGCCATGTATTGCGTCTCATGATCAGAATCATCTCCACCATGTTCTTCACGTGTAATAAGAGCCAAAGTCTCCTCATCATAGTCACTAGCGGACTCATATCCACCATCCGCGGTAGCAATCATCACACGCGGAGATTTGCATTCTCTCGCATAATGACCTCCTCCCTTACAACGACGACAAATAATATCACTTGTGTGCCCTGTTGATGTCATGGAAGAAGAAGAACGCTGTGCAGGCCCCGCAGGTGCGCTCTTGGCAGATAATGGTGGTTGTGCCTGTTTTCTTGTATCACGACTGGAGGTGGCACCGGATGGAGGTGCTGGTGCAGTTGAAGTAGAAGATGCACGTGGTGTCCATGATGAAGGTCGGCCTGCAGAAAAGTTAGTTCGCCCCAATGCTTGTCGATCCTGCACTTCACGTTCAGCTTTATAAGCAAGATGGAATAAACGAGTGATATTAGTATACTCCTTATAGTCTAAAATGGTCTGAATCTCTCTATTTAATCCACCTAGAAAACGTGCAAGCATAGCTTCATTCTCCTCAACAATACCACATCTAATCATGCCAGTTTGTAATTCCTGATAATATTCTTCTATAGAATTTTTCCCTTGTCTTAAACGCTGCAATTTTTGAAGCAATTCACGTTGATAATATGGTGGAACCCAACGCGTACGCATAGCAGTTTTCAAAGCAGCCCAAGTAGTTGGAATAGGATATAATCTACAATGTTCAGACCACCATACACATGCAAAACTAGTGAAAGCACAAACAGCAGCAGCAACTCGTCTCTCCTCAGGATATTGTAAACATGTAAATCGTTGTTCAGTTTCTAACTCCCAAGTAAGATATATATCAGGAACATATCTACCCTCAAATGGTGGAATATTCAATTTCAGTTTAGGAATATGGACATCATCGCGTACCTGAGGTGGTGGTGCAGGCCTACCATGACGAATATATACCTGAGGTCGACCTGCTGGTGGTGGTGCTGGTGGCTGCTCATAGATCTGATTTTGATCAACCTCATCCTCATAATCACCCGCATACTCATCATCCTCCTGGGTACCAGCAGGAGCAGTAGCAGGAGCCAAAGAAGCACCAACAGCAGTAGCAGCGGCACCAGAAGTTTGTCCTGTCTAAATAGGAACACGCTGTGCTCGTCCATAGTGATTCGGAAGGGGGCGTAGTTGTTGTTGTTGCAGAGGTGCGACAGGTGCAGCCGGTGGTGGAAGACGCGCAAGCAGTTCATTAAATCTGTTATCGAGCTTTGTTTCGAACGTCTTCTCAAGGCCAGTGATCTTCTCCATGGCCTCTTCAAAATTGTTCAGCACATCTTGTACCTGTTCAGTCATCATTTGCTGAAACTTATCATGAAGCTCCTTGTTTGATAAGTTCTCCCAGTCAATCTCGTCGGCTTGTGATCCTGGCATGGTTAGCAGCAATAGAAACACACAAGAATATGATCCTACAGACTACTAAGAAGTGGTGGTGGTGTATCACAAATCCGTCAAGCAAATCTCAAATTCTTACCAGTTCTTACCCAGCAGCAGGCGGTGATCGGCAACCGTTGTAGTCAAAAACTCTCAAAGCTTGGATAGAGCGATTACCAGGGAGAGTCGAACACACGACGTAGATGTATGTGGAGCTGAGAAGGCTTATAGTATGGTAGCAAAAAGGGTCAGCAATAATCAATTCAGAGATGCAAAGTTGAATAAACGCTCAACGACGGTACTGTGCTGGTCCTAGGCTAGACTGTGCTAGAGACGCGAGCCTAGAACACCAACAAAATCACGGCGCGGCACGTAAACAAGGGAAAAGCACACTCTGAAAATTTTCTTTTCGCTCTTTTTTTTTTGCGCTCTTTTCTTTTTTTGCGCTGCTTTTTTTTTTTGCGAAAAAGCACGATAATGGCGAGTGTCTCAAAACTCTTCCTAGGTCAAACTGACAGGATGGGCACGAAATTTTTTTGTTCGAATTTTTTTTTTCGACTGCCCGTACCCAAAAACTGGAAACGGGTCAAAAAAAAACTTCCTATAATGGCACCTGTCTCAAAACACTCAGAAACACCTAAAAATAGGATAGCCAGAATTTTTTTTCGAAAAATGCGTTTTCGAAAAATTTTGGGCCTAAACGGAGCGTGGCTACCCGACTCGGAATCTAGATGGATCCCGAAAACAAACCTAATAAGCAAAGAACTCGGATTGGTGGTGGATATATGGTGGTGGTATATGGCAGCGGTGGTGGTAGCGGTGGTAGTATATGGATATGGATCGGTGGTGGTATATGGACACGGATTGGTGGTGGTATATGGATACGGATTCGGTGCGGTGGTAGTAGATGGCAGGGGCGATGATGATGGTGCGGCGGCGGCGTGACAACTTATGACCAGAACTCGAAACTCTAAAAGACTAGACTCTAAGACCAGCAACTAGACACGACGATGCAACCGCAAATTCAACAAAGCAAAACCCTAAAAAGATTATGCAAAGGCTCAGATTGGTTCGGATATGATGAACTAACCCTAATTTTTTTGGCTTTTTCGTGGACTGTAGGAATGAAGAACAGACTCGATCTAAACTACGAAAAACTGTAAAATCTCACCGAGCAACCTGGAAATCTGATACCACTTGATAGAGGCAAAGGTGTCCCGTCTTTCGATGAGATGGTGGATTTCGCTTTGGTGGAAGTCGACTTTGACGATCCGACTACGAACGTGCGAGGACGTCGCGCCTTAGCAATCGCTAAACCAACTCCGAGAGGTTATTGACCACGCCGGGGCACGATCAACCTGACCACGAGGGTCTGTTTCCTGCGAGCAACGAAGAACAAGCAAGAAACTAAGATTGCAATCTGGATATTGCGAATATAAGATGAAAGCTTTATTGATCAAGGTGGGGTTCTGTGACGCCTTTGTCTGGTCGTTGAACACAAACGAAGTACGCGAAGTTGCAGCTATGGCGAACTTTTAATCTAAACAAAACCCAAAGTCTAAACGATGCCCTAAGGGCTGTATATATGGAGGAAGAGGGGGGAATTTCGTGGCCCTTGGTGGAGGGGTCCGAAATCAACCCTATCTCTTGTTTCCCCACACATACGGACTCTAAAAATAGCCTATACTTATGTATTTCGAAATTACATGGGCCTGGCCCAATAATAAGGTGACGCAGCACCTAAAATAGCCTCGGGACGAAATTTATGAAGTGGCATATTGTATATTTCGTCCAAGGCTTCATGCACCCATTATGGTGGCTTCAAAGTCCTGAAATTAGACTTGGGCTCTATCTTCTCTTGGGCCAAAAGTGACGTGAGAGAACTTTTTGGACAGCAAATAAACATCTCTTTCTTCCTTATCTTCATATGTGGATTGTACAAATGTCTCATACACCTGCAATTAGACAAAACACAAAAGTGTGTGAAGTATTTTTGTTCTGGATAACATAATAGATTATTGAATAGTTTGCACTAGAAATCACCTGACAAATATGCATATATGCAATATTTTTGGTCATATCCAAGGTAGTCATGTCCTCATCACTATCTCTTGTTTCCCCACACATACGTACTCTAAAAATAGCCTATACTTATGTATTTCGAAATTACATGGGCCTGGCCCAATAATAAGGTGACGCAGCACCTAAAATAGCCTCGGGACGAAATTTATGAAGTGGCATCTTGTATATTTCGTCCAAGGCTTCATGCACCCATTATGGTGGCTTCAAAGTCCTGAAATCATCACTTGTAACTCCGTTCTTGTTCCCCTTGCGCATGCCATCATCTCCATGCTTGTTCTTGCTCCAATGTTCATCCTTCTCCAAGCTAGGCCCTTCATTTGTAAGCAAAACAAATGTATCCAATTTAGGCAGCATCATATTCTCATGAACATTAGAATCATTACCAAGAAACGAAAGTACCTGGTAATTTAGTTGGCGTGCACGAGCTCTAGTAATTGGTCCAGTATGTATAGCAGCAGGGGCTGTGGGTGTAACAATTGTATTGATGTCCTCATCAGATCTCCCTTGAGGATGTTGGATCGGGCTCCCGGCACCGCCAGGTCGCACAGGGGAATCAATCACTCCCACCTCGGACGACATCATTGCAGCCTCAAGCTCCGACATTGGTCTGGACCCAGCTTTGGGTTCTACTTCGGGTTTAGAACTGACCCCGTACCAGATCGAGAATCAACTCCAACTCCTTACAAGGTTGACAGCGGGTCACGCGACCCACCAATTATACTTGAAGTCGGTTCGGCTTATTGGCAGGCCATTAATCTTGAGGAACTATCTCAGTTAAATGAGATGCTTGATCGCATCTAGAGCTTATCAATCTCGGACGGTTGAACCTTGGTCTATGATAATATCGGACTTAAAATTGACGACCGAGAAATTTATGTCTCATCCACCACCCACCTAGTCGCCACGATCGATGATTTAACCGACGTGTTAGACTATGACGAGGCTACCGACATGGATGAGGATGTCGATGGCCCTACAGAGACCACTTGCCGCTGATAAAGACTGGCAAGTGGATCACAACATATACTTACGATGTATACATGGTTGATACTCCCAAAAGTCTTTCAAGATGCCGACGAAGACGCGGAAGGGGCACCAATGGGGACCCCAGCTATCGGGGGATTGATTCCGAGCTACGTGAAATCCTCTAAAAACCCTATTTCAAAGTATGGGGGCTTGTCTTACTACCACGAAGCTACAGGCTACACGCGAGGCACGACAGGGACACGCGAGCTACCCAGGTTCGGGCCATAGTGCAGTGTAAAACCCTACTATTGCTTGGTGGAATTGCTTGTGGAGACAGTGCTCTTGGAGTTACAAGGTAGACGAGAGTCTTAAGGTTGCCAATGGCATGATCCTTCTGAGGAGTCGATCCCCTACTACGGTGGCCGCCATGTCCCTTTTATAGGCGCCCCGGTCCTCTTCCCCTGAAAGCATTGGCGGGAAAGGCTACCACATGGCGGCAATTTGAAAGGGGACATGAGCCTAGGCTTATCCTGATAAAAGGCGGTCTTCTCCTGCTAAAGTGGTTATCCATGACACAAAGGGGGCTCCATGATGACCTTCGTCCTAGCATGCCACCCGTCCCGGACTTCTTTCACCAAAGCAGAAGGCTTTGGGACTTGCTCTGCTGGAAGTCAGACACAGTTGTTCCCTTATCACCAAAGAGGAAACTACCCTATCCGCACCTGCTCGCATGACCCTTCCGTCGACACCAACCGCGGTGACGTCACCCACGTGATGGCCACGTGACCCGCGTCATACGACCTGCTCAGGAGGCCTCCCAGGAGGGCGCCTCGCGAGGGGAGGGGGCTCGTGAGGCCACCTGCTTCTGATGGTGGTACTTGATGAGGTCCTTCAATGAGAAGGTCCTCGCGGGGCATGACCCTCGCGAGGTAGCTTGCTTCGCG
Organism: Triticum dicoccoides; assembly: GCF_002162155.2. Lineage (NCBI taxonomy): Eukaryota > Viridiplantae > Streptophyta > Magnoliopsida > Poales > Poaceae > Triticum > Triticum dicoccoides. The sequence continues at coordinate 128,162 of NW_021282436.1, forward strand.
GCGCCCAAGGCTGGATCGCCTCTTGAGTTTGGACAGGGGTTGCTTACTGGGCCGCCGGCAGATGGCTCGTGGTGCCCCAGTTCCCATTGGGCCGACAGTAGCCCCCGGGTCCGCGGCGCACACATTCCGCCCGTTAGGAATGAAACAACACGAGGCCTAAGGCTGCCGGGCCCAGGCAGGGACGCGTGGTAGCACGACGAGACGGGGCGCCCCCACTTCCCCATGACGTCTCGTAATTGCAGGCCCTGCCATAAAACTAGCGGCACGGGGCGCGGGCATCATCATTGTCTTCTTGCACGCCTCGCCCCCCCTTGCGTGCTGCCTCTGTTGTCGATGTTCGGGGATTGGGGGTACGCAGACCTGCCAGTCTGCGGACCAACGTGTGGCCATGTTGACAGCCCGATGTAGTCCAGCTACAAGACTACGCGAGGAAGACCCTCGGGAGGACCCCCTGGCCCTCGCGAGGTGAGTGACGCCAAGACCTCCAGAGGAGCGGCTTCCCCAGGCTACCTCCCAAGGAGCGGAGTTTTCTATGTAGACCTCCCACCTCATGAGGTCACGATGACGTGAGCCGTGAACACCAAGGCCATGCGGGCGCAGGGGGGACAATTTCCACTTCGGTGCTAAAGAGACAAGGACAGACGCGGGTTCCCGAGGGAGGTGAGTGATGAGGACATGACTACCTTGGATATGACCAAAAATATTGCATATATGCATATTTGTCAGGTGATTTCTAGTGCAAACTATTCAATAATCTATTTATGTTATCCAGAACAAAAATACTTCACACACTTTTGTGTTTTGTCTAATTGCAGGTGTATGGGACATTTGTACAATCCACATATGAAGATAAGGAAGAAAGATATGTTTATTTGCTGTCCAAAAAGTTCTCTCACGTCACTTTTGGCCCAAGAGAAGATAGAGTCCAAGTCTCTCACGTTCTGGATTCAGATTCGGACTGCACAGACACACCTGACTCAAAACGCACACAAGTTTTTCATACGGACTCCGAATTGGGTGATTCTTTTTTTGTTGGAAACTAGATTTCGTGCACTTTCCAACCCAATTGGAATCACCTTCAAATTCATCCGGAGCGTTGAGTTGTGGACGAAACAATCTGATGCTGCAGCAGAATCCGAGTCAAACTACAAGTCCAAAGGTGTTACATCACCTCCACTTGGGCCCATTGGCCTTGTACGACCTAGATTTAGTTTTAGGCTGCCTTGGGACGTCCTCCCACCTCCTTGGCCTCCACCCCTTGCTCCTATATAAGTAGATCCATCTAGTAGCTTTTTCCTTGGGATTTGTTTAGTTAAAAGTTAGCCATTGCAACTTCGTGTACTTCGTTTGTGTCCAACGACCAGACCAAGACCGCTTCCGGATCCCCATCTTTATCAATACTTCATATATACTCGCAATATTCAGATTGCTTTTATCATATTCTTGCTTGTTCTTCGATTGCTTGCAGGAATAGACCTTCGTGGTCAGGTTGATTGTGCTCCGGCGTGGTCAATAACCTCTCGGAGTTGGTTTAGCGATTGCTAAGGCGCAACGTCGTGCACGTTTGTAGTCGGATCGTCAAAGTCGTCTCCACCAAATCGATAGTTATCATCTCATCGAAAGATCGGGACACCCCGCCTCTATCAAGTGGTATCAGAGCTGATATTCAAGATTTTGGGGAGGATTAAACCGTGATATTCAAGAGATACTAATTCATGAAGAGTGTTATCCTATGGACCATTTGTTTCATCTTGCTTGCAAAGCTGAACAGGAAATAAAACGACGTGTTGGCCACGAGGAGAACAAGCGCACGGTGCACATTCCAAGAGTTGATATGATTGTTCCTTCAACTACTAAGCATACTATGACAACCACATCCGTTGTTGTCAGGACTACATCACCTCCACCGTGTGACACATCGCCCCCGAGAGTGGCTACATCATCTGAGTTGATCATAAGAGGTAATGACAAAGGTACTGATCTTCCATCTCTACATGAGAATGATGAATGCCTTGTCAATTTGAATGCACCATCTGATGAGCTACCCACTACTTTGATCACACCACCTATTTTAGAGGACTACGTTGATAATTTGACTTTGCCATGTGATCAAACAACTGAAATACCAACAATTTTGAATGCACCCATTGAATTAACTATTGATGCAAAAGAACCAATGTTTAATCATTTTGATATGACCTCTAATCTTGGTGATGATTCTGTGTTGAATGACTTATTGCATGTTTGCGTATTTAAGCATGTTGTAGCATGTAAATTTGATGCAAGTAAGGTTTATTCACCAATGTTGGGATGGTTTAATGATGAACATTGTCAATCTTTTGAAATGAATAAGAGCTTCACTTATATGTGCAAACTGAGTTGCAATATTTTCATGCCTTCTACTTCTTGTGCTAATTTTTTGGCTTTAGATTTTATGAACTATGCAAGTTACTCATCTATTCATGTGTCATATATGCAAAAATCAAGGGAAGTAAAAATGGATGACATATACATATACAACATGGATACCTTGTCTCTTTTGTTAGCCACATTTCAGATTAAGCAACGCCGAGGACGGCTTTATTTTCAAGAAGGGGAGGATGATGAGGACATGACTACCTTGGATATGACCAAAAATATTGCATATATGCATATTTGTCAGGTGATTTCTAGTGCAAACTATTCAATAATCTATTTATGTTATCCAGAACAAAAATACTTCACACACTTTTGTGTTTTGTCTAATTGCAGGTGTATGGGACATTTGTACAATCCACATATGAAGATAAGGAAGAAAGAGATGTTTATTTGCTGTCCAAAAAGTTCTCTCACGTCACTTTTGGCCCAAGAGAAGATAGAGTCCAAGTCTCTCACGTTCTGGATTCAGATTCGGACTGCACAGACATACCTGACTCAAAACACACACAAGTTTTTCATACGGACTCCGAATTGGGTGATTCTTTTTTTGTTGGAAACTAGATTTCGTGCACTTTCCAACCCAATTGGAATCACCTTCAAATTCGTCCGGAGAGTTGAGTTGTGGACGAAACAATCTGATGCTGCAGCAGAATCCGAGTCAAACTACAAGTCCAAAGGTGTTACATCACCTCCACTTGGGCCCATTGGCCTTGTACGACCTAGATTTAGTTTTAGGCTGCCTTGGGACGTCCTCCCACCTCCTTGGCCTCCACCCCTTGCTCCTATATAAGTAGATCCATCTAGTAGCTTTTCCTTGGGATTTGTTTAGTTAAAAGTTAGCCATTGCAACTTCGTGTACTTCGTTTGTGTCCAACGACCAGACCAAGACCGCTTACGGATCCCCACCTTTATCAATACTTCATATATACTCGCAATATTCAGATTGCTTTTATCATATTCTTGCTTGTTCTTCGATTGCTTGCAGGAATAGACCTTCGTGGTCAGGTTGATTGTGCTCCGGCGTGGTCAATAACCTCTCGGAGTTGGTTTAGCTATTGCTAAGGCGCAACGTCGTGCACGTTTGTAGTCGGATCGTCAAAGTTGACTTCCACCAAAGCGAAATCCACCATCTCATCGAAAGACGGGACACCTTTGCCTCTATCAAGTGGTATCAGTTTTCAGGTTGCTCGGTGAGAATTTCCAGTTTTTCTTAGATTAGATTTATTTTCTTATCTATTGTCCAAGAAAAAGCCACAAAAAAAAGTTAGATCTGTTCATCCTTTATCCAAGCCAGTCTGAGCCTTTGCAATTTTCTATTCATTGCTTGCATAGTTGAATTATCGGTTGCATCGTCGTGTCAGTTGCTGGTCTTAGTGTCTAGTTCCTTTAGAGTTTCGAGTTCTGTTCACATTAGTCACGCCGCCGCTGCATCATTATCCGTTCCGCTGTCCACCATCCCATCTATTAATTTCCACCACGTGCTATGCACTGTTCATTGTCATAATCATAGTTGAGGTCATTCACATCTTCGCCTGATCCAATCTGCATCGTATCTAGTTTGTCTTGGAAAGAGGGAGAAAAAAAAAGATAGAGAAAAAAAAGAGAAAAAAAGGAAAGAAAAAGAGAGAGAAGAAAAAAAAAGCGTGAGAAAAAAATAGAGAAGAAAAAAATTGGATCTATCTAGAATCAATCTCGTACCTGAATTCGGATTGGAATCTGTTTTGTGCTTTGTTCAGTAAAACAGTTTGGCTATTGTTTCACATCATTATCTTTACTGCCGTTGTGATCTTCACTTATATCTTGCTGTCCAGAGCTACTTTGTATCCTTCATTGATGCTAGTTGTGCTACGCCGTGACCTCATTAGTGTTCTAGGCTCGCGTCTCTAGTCCGGTCTAGCCTAGGACCAGCACAGTACCGTCGTTGAGCGTTTATTCAACATTGCATCTTTGAATTGATTATTGCTAATCTTTTGCTACCATATATAGCCAACCCAGCTCCACATATTTCTACACCGTGTATACGTACGCTCCCTGGCAATCGCTTTACTCAATATTCGGAGTTACTTGACACCGCTGGTTGCCGATCACCGCCTGCTGCATGGTAAGAACTTGTAAGACATTGATATTTGCTTTACTGTGAGCGTTTTACCACCACATCCTAGTAGTTATAGGAACATTATTTTTGGGTTTTGTTTCTTGTTCTACTAATCATGACAGGATCCAGAGTCAATTCATGGGCTTTGTCGATCGCGGGAGACGTGCCACCACCTTTGCAAATACCACAACCGTCACGAGAGGTGCACAAACATCCAAATGCACATGATCAGGTTAATGTATCTATACCACCATTTAATGGCCGTTTTAAACCTGCTTTATATATTGAATTGGAGTTCGACATAAAAAATATATTTGCTTCCCATAATTTCGATGAACATAAAAAGGTTAAGGTTGCGGTTGGTTCTTTCACTGGTTATGCTTTGGTTTGGTGGAGTGAATATTGTCGGTTACACCCTGATTATATACCTACTACTTGGGATGATTTGAAACTTGCCATGCGACATACTTTCGTCCCTGCTTATTATACTCGTGACATGATTAAGAAGTTGCAACACTTAAAACAAGGTAGTGAAACTGTAACAAAATATTATGATGATTTACAAACTACCTTGTTCCATTCCTCTTTAGAAGAAAGTGAAGATGATTTTATGGATAGATTTTGGGGAGGATTAAACCGTGATATTCAAGAGATACTAATTCATGAAGAGTGTTATCCTATGGACCATTTGTTTCATCTTGCTTGCAAAGCTGAACAGGAAATAAAACGACGTGTTGGCCACGAGGAGAACAAGCGCACGGTGTGATAGAGGCGAGGTGTCCCGATCTTTCGATGAGATGATAACTATCGATTTGGTGGAGATGACTTTGACGATCCGACTACAAACGTGCACGACGTTGTGCCTTAGCAATCGCTAAACCAACTCCGAGAGGTTATTGACCACGCCGGAGCACAATCAACCTGACCACGAAGGTCTATTCCTGCAAGCAATCGAAGAACAAGCAAGAATATGATAAAAGCAATCCGAATATTGCGAGTATATATGAAGTATTGATAAAGGTGGGGATCCGTAAGCGGTCTTGGTCTGGTCGTTGGACACAAACGAAGTACACGAAGTTGCAATGGCTAACTTTTAACTAAACAAATCCCAAGGAAAAAGCTACTAGATGGATCTACTTATATAGGAGCAAGGGGTGGCGGCCAAGGAGGTGGGAGGACGTCCCAAGGCAGCCTAAAACTAACCCTAGGTCGTACAAGGCTCATGGGCCCAAGTGGAGGTGATGTAACACCTTTGGACTTGTAGTTTGACTCGGATTCTGCTGCAGCATCAGATTGTTTCGTCCACAACTCAACGCTCGGGACGAATTTGAAGGTGATTCCAATTGGGTTGGAAAGTGCACGAAATCTAGTTTCCAACAAAAAAAGAATCACCCAATTCGGAGTCCGTATGAAAAACTTGTGTGCGTTTTGAGTCAGGTATGTCTGTGCAGTCCGAATCTGAATCCAGAACGTGAGAGACTTGGACTCTATCTTCTCTTGGGCCAAAAGTGACGTGAGAGAACTTTTTGGACAGCAAATAAACATCTCTTTCTTCCTTATCTTCATATGTGGATTGTACAAATGTCCCATACACCTGCAATTAGACAAAACACAAAAGTGTGTGAAGTATTTTTGTTCTGGATAACATAAATAGATTATTGAATAGTTTGCACTAGAAATCACCTGACAAATATGCATATATGCAATATTTTTGGTCATATCCAAGGTAGTCATGTCCTCATCATCCTCCCCTTCTTGAAAATAAAGCCGTCCTCGGCGTTGCTTAATCTGAAATGTGGCTAACAAAAGAGACAAGGTATCCATGTTGTATATGTATATGTCATCCATTTTTACTTCCCTTGATTTTTGCATATATGACACATGAATAGATGAGTAACTTGCATAGTTCATAAAATCTAAAGCCAAAAAATTAGCACAAGAAGTAGAAGGCATGAAAATATTGCAACTCAGTTTGCACATATAAGTGAAGCTCTTATTCATTTCAAAAGATTGACAATGTTCATCATTAAACCATCCCAACATTGGTGAATAAACCTTACTTGCATCAAATTTACATGCTACAACATGCTTAAATACGCAAACATGCAATAAGTCATTCAACACAGAATCATCACCAAGATTAGAGGTCATATCAAAATGATTAAACATTGGTTCTTTTGCATCAATAGTTAATTCAATGGGTGCATTCAAAATTGTTGGTATTTCAGTTGTTTGATCACATGGCAAAGTCAAATTATCAACGTAGTCCTCTAAAATAGGTGGTGTGATCAAAGTAGTGGGGTAGCTCATCAGATGGTGCATTCAAATTGACAAGGCATTCATCATTCTCATGTAGAGATGGAAGATCAGTACCTTTGTCATTACCTCTTATGATCAACTCAGATGATGTAGCCACTCTCGGGGGCGATGTGTCACACGGTGGAGGTGATGTAGTCCTGACAACAACGGATGTGGTTGTCATAGTATGCTTAGTAGTTGAAGGAACAATCATATCAACTCTTGGAATGTGCACCGTGCGCTTGTTCTCCTCGTGGCCAACACGTCGTTTTATTTCCTGTTCAGCTTTGCAAGCAAGATGAAACAAATGGTCCATAGGATAACACTCTTCATGAATTAGTATCTCTTGAATATCACGGTTTAATCCTCCCCAAAATCTATCCATAAAATCATCTTCACTTTCTTCTAAAGAGGAATGCAACAAGGTAGTTTGTAAATCATCATAATATTTTGTTACAGTTTCACTACCTTGTTTTAAGTGTTGCAACTTCTTAATCATGTCACGAGTATAATAAGCAGGGACGAAAGTATGTCGCATGGCAAGTTTCAAATCATCCCAAGTAGTAGGTATATAATCAGGGTGTAACCGACAATATTAACTCCACCAAACCAAAGCATAACCAGTGAAAGAACCAACCGCAACCTTAACCTTTTTATGTTCATTGAAATTATGGGAAGCAAATATATTTTTTATGTCGAACTCCCATTCAATATATAAAGCAGGTTTAAAACGGCCATTAAATGGTGGTATAGATACATTAACCTGATCATGTGCATTTGGATGTTTGTGCACCTCTCGTGACGGTTGTGGTATTTGCAAAGGTGGTGGCACGTCTCCCGCGATCGACAAAGCCCATGAATTGACTCTGGATCCTGTCATGATTAGTAGAACAAGAAACAAAACCCAAAAATAATGTTCCTATAACTACTAGGATGTGGTGGTAAAACGCTCACAGTAAAGCAAATATCAATGTCTTACAAGTTCTTACAATGCAGCAGGCGGTGATCGGCAACCAGCGGTGTCAAGTAACTCCGAATATTGAGTAAAGCGATTGCCAGGGGAGCGTACGTATACACGGTGTAGAAATATGTGGAGCTGGGTTGGCTATATGATGAGGACATGACTACCTTGGATATGACCAAAAATATTGCATATATGCATATTTGTCAGGTGATTTCTAGTGCAAACTATTCAATAATCTATTTATGTTATCCAGAACAAAAATACTTCACACACTTTTGTGTTTTGTCTAATTGCAGGTGTATGGGACATTTGTACAATCCACATATGAAGATAAGGAAGAAAGAGATGTTTATTTGCTGTCCAAAAAGTTCTCTCACGTCACTTTTGGCCCAAGAGAAGATAGAGTCCAAGTCTCTCACGTTCTGGATTCAGATTCGGACTGCACAGACACACCTGACTCAAAACGCACACAAGTTTTTCATACGGACTCCGAATTGGGTGATTCTTTTTTTGTTGGAAACTAGATTTCGTGCACTTTCCAACCCAATTGGAATCACCTTCAAATTCGTCCGGAGCGTTGAGTTGTGGACGAAACAATCTGATGCTGCAGCAGAATCCGAGTCAAACTACAAGTCCAAAGGTGTTACATCACCTCCACTTGGGCCCATTGGCCTTGTACGACCTAGATTTAGTTTTAGGCTGCCTTGGGACGTCCTCTCACCTCCTTGGCCTCCACCCCTTGCTCCTATATAAGTAGATCCATCTAGTAGCTTTTCCTTGGGATTTGTTTAGTTAAAAGTTAGCCATTGCAACTTCGTGTACTTCGTTTGTGTCCAACGACCAGACCAAGACCGCTTACGGATCCCCACCTTTATCAATACTTCATATATACTCGCAATATTCAGATTGCTTTTATCATATTCTTGCTTGTTCTTCGATTGCTTGCAGGAATAGACCTTCGTGGTCAGGTTGATTGTGCTCCGGCGTGGTCAATAACCTCTCGGAGTTGGTTTAGCGATTGCTAAGGCGCAACGTCGTGCACGTTTGTAGTCGGATCGTCAAAGTTGACTTCCACCAAAGCGAAATCCACCATCTCATCGAAAGACGGGACACCTTTGCCTCTATCAGTGAGGGAGCCTAGGATTGGGGGTTCTCGGACAGCCGGACTATATGCTTATGCCGGACTGTTGGACTATGAAGACACAAGATTGAAGACTTCGTCCCGTGTCCGGGTGGGACTCTCCTTTGTGTGGAAGGCAAGCTTGGCAATTCGAATATGTAGATTTCCTTCTGTGTAACCGACTCCATGTAACCCTAGCCCCCCTCCGGTGTCTATATAAACCGGAGGGTTTAGTCCATAGGACAACAACAATCAGAATCATAGGCTAGCTTCTAGGGTTTAGCCTCTACGATCTCGTGGTAGATCAACTCTTGTAATACTCATATCATCAAGATCAATCAAGCAGGAAGTAGGGTATTACCTCCATAGAGAGGGCCCAAACCTGGGTAAACATTGTGTCCCCCGCCTCCTGTTCCCATTAGCCTTAGACGCACAGTTCGGGACCCCCTACCCAAGATCCGCCGGTTTTAACACCGACATTGGTGTTTTCATTGAGAGTTTCACTGTGCCGTCACCATAAGGCTTGATGGCTCCTTCAATCATCCACAACGATGCGGTCCAGGGTGAGGTTTTCCTTCCCGGACAGATCTTCGTATTCGGCGGCTTCGCACTGCGGGCCAACTCACTTGGCCATCTGGAGCAGATCGATAGCACGCTCCTGGCCATCAGGTCAGGTTTGGAATCTTGAACTACACTGCTGACATCCCCAGAGACTTGATCTTCGATGGATTCGAGCCCATAACAGGTGCACCCCACAGTCGCGATGAGCATGACCTAGATCTACCATCGGACGGTGTTTGGGAGATCGCACCTGCAGCTGCCCTGGCTTTAAATCCTGAGCAGATCATGCCATCCGAGGACGGGTGGATGGACCCCGCCACGGAGGTCGCACACTCAACGACGATAGAGCCGAACACAGATCTCACCCCCAAGAGGTCTGTGTCTTCGGACCCTCGGACTCGTCTCCGGCCAGGGGCTCCGAACCGCATGCATCCATGCCCACCAAGCCTGACTGGGCACCGATCATGGAGTTTAGCTCCACGGATATCTTCCAGCACTCACCCTTGGGCGACATGCTAAACTCATTAAAATCACTCTCCCTGTCAGGAGACTCTTGGCCGAACTATGTCCGGCTTGAGTGGGAAGCGGACGATGAAGAAATTCGTTACCCACCCACCACCCACTTAATAGCCACTGTCGACGAGTTAACCGACATGCTTGATTTCGACTCCGAAGACATCGACGGTATGGATGATGATGCCGGAGAAAAATGGGAACCACCGTCCCAGGGCGCTGGACAGCCACCTCATCATATAATATATACACGGTGGACACACCCAAAGAAAACAATGGGATGATGCAACGGAGGATAATCCCATCGAGAAGCAAACAAAGCGCCGACGTCAACGGCGCCGCTCTAAAGCCCGCCATAGCAAAAAAACCGATACCGGCACAAGAAAGAGTAATACCCCGGATGACGCTAAAGATAACGACGACCCCGTAGACCCAGCGATGGAGCAGGATGAGCCAGGGGATGGCGAACACAGTCCGGGGCTGCTGTCCGAGGACAAAACTTATAAACCTGTCTCTGGAGAGGAGAACAGTCCAGATGACGATGCACACATCATCCCGAAAAAGCACTTGTAACAAGAGCACCTCCACAGAAGGCTTATTGCCACCCCGAGGAGCTTGAAGAAGCAGAAGCAACGACTTAAAGCCGCGCAGGATACGCTCAACCACAGATGGAACAAAGTGCTAGACACTGACGAAATATACGTCGGTTGATGAGGACATCAATACAATTGTTACACCCACAGCCCCTGCTGCTATACATACTGGACCAATTACTAGAGCTCGTGCACGCCAACTAAATTATCAGGTACTTTCGTTTCTTGGTAATGATTCTAATGTTCATGAGAATATGATGCTGCCTAAATTGGATACATTTGTTTTGCTTACAAATGAAGGGCCTAGCTTGGAGAAGGATGAACATTGGAGCAAGAACAAGCATGGAGATGATGGCATGCGCAAGGGGAACAAGAACGGAGTTACAAGTGATGATTTCAGGACTTTGAAGCCACCATAATGTGTGCATGAAGCCTTGGACGAAATATACAAGATGCCACTTCATAAATTTCGTCCCGAGGCTATTTTAGGTGCTGCGTCACCTTATTATTGGGCCAGGCCCATGTAATTTCGAAATACATAAGTATAGGCTATTTTTAGAGTCCGTATGTGTGGGGAAACCAGAGATAGGGTTGATTTCGGACCCCTCCACCAAGGGCCACGAAATCCACCCCCTCTTCCTCCATATATACAGCCCTTAGGGCATCGTTTAGACCTTGGGATTTGTTTAGTTAAAAGTTAGCCAACGCAACTTCGTGTACTTCGTTTGTGTCTAACGACCAGACCAAGACCTCTTTCGGATCCCCACCTTTATCAATACTTCATACATATTTGCAATATTCAGATTGCTTTTATCATATTCTTGCTCGTTCTTCGATTGCTTGCAGGAATAGACCTTCGTGGTCAGGTTGATCGTGCACCGGCGTGGTTAATAACCTCTGGAGATTGGTTTAGCGATTGCTAAGGCGCAACGTCGTGCATGTTTGTAGTCGGATCGTCAAAGTCGTCTCCACCAAATCGATAGTTACCATCTCATCGAAAGATCGGGACACCCCCGCCTCTATCAAGTGGTATCAGATTTCCAGGTTGCTCGGTGAGATTTTACAGTTTTTCGTAGTTTAGATCGAGTCTGTTCTTCATACCTACAGTCCACGAAAAAGCCACAAAAAAATTAGGGTTAGTTCATCATATCCGAACCAATCTGAGCCTTTGCATAATCTTTTTAGGGTTTTGCTTTGTTGAATTTGCGGTTGCATCGTCGTGTCTAGTTGCTGGTCTTAGAGTCTAGTCTTTTAGAGTTTCGAGTTCTGGTCATAAGTTGTCACGCCGCCGCCGCACCATCATCATCACCCCTGCCATCTACCACCACCGCTTATCCGCCACCGCTTCGAATCCGTATCCATATACCACCACAGCTGTCATATACCACCACCGCTTCGAATCCGTATCCATATACCACCACAGCTGTCATATACCACCACCGCTGCCATCTACCACCATATATCCACCACCAATCCGAGTTCTTGTCATATTAGGTTTGTTTTCGAGATCCATCTAGATTCCGATTCGTGTTTCCTTGCCGGAGTAGGTTTCGGAAAAAAAAAAGAGTCGGGTAGCCACGCTCCGTTTAGGCCCAAAATTTTTCGAAAACGCATTTTTCGAAAAATTTTCTGGCTATCCTATTTTTAGGTGTTTCTGAGTGTTTTGAGACAGGTGCCATTATAGGAAGTTTTTTTTGACCCGTTTCCAGTTTTTGGGTCCGGGCAGTCGAAAAAAAAAATTGGTCGAAAAATTTCGTGCCCATCCTGTCAGTTTGAGCTAGGAAGAGTTTTGAGACACTCGCCATTATAGTGATTTTTCGCAAAAAAAAAGCAGCGCAAAAAAAAAGAGCGCAAAAAAAAAGAGCGAAAAAAAAATTCAGAGTGTGCTTTTCCCTTGTTTACGTGCCGCGCCGTGATTTTGTTGGTGTTCTAGGCTCGCGTCTCTAGCACAGTCTAGCCTAGGACCAGCACAGTACCGTCGTTGAGCGTTTATTCAACTTTGCATCTCTGAATTGATTATTGCTGACCCTTTTTGCTACCATAGTATAAGCCTTCCCAGCTCCACATACATCTACGTCGTGCGTTTGACTCTCCCTGGTAATCGCTCTATCCAAGCTTTGAGAGTTTTGACTACAACGGTTGCCGATCACCGCCTGTTGCTGGGTAAGAACTGGTAAGAATTTGAGATTTGCTTGACGGATTTGTGACACCCACCACCACCACTTGTTCGTAGTCTGTAGGATCATATTCTTGTGTGTTTCTATTGCTGCTAACCATGCCAGGATCACAAGCCGACGAGATTGACTGGGAGAATTTATCGAACAAGGAGCTTCATGATAAGTTTCAGCAAATGATGACTGAACAGGTGCAAGATGTGCTGAACAATTTTGAAGAGGCCATGGAGAAGATCACTGGCCTTGAGAAGACGTTCGAAACAAAGCTCAATAACAAGTTTAATGAATTGCTCGCGCGTCTTCCACCACCACCACCCGCTGCACCTAACGCACCTCTCCAACAACAACAACAACGACTACCTCCACGTCGCGAAGCAGACCTCCGCCGAGCAAGCCGTGTTCCTCTTGCGTTTGGCCAAACTGTTGGTGCTGCTGTTGATACTTCTGTGGCTCCTGCTGCTGATGCGGAGGAGGATGATTATGTGGGAGATTATGAGGATGAGGTTGATCAAAATCAACACTACGTGCAGCCACCTGTACCACCACCAGCAGGTCGACCTCAGGTATATATTCGTAATGGTAGGCCTGCACCACCACCTCAGGTACGAGATGATGTCCATATTCCTAAACTGAAATTGAATATTCCACCATTTGAGGGTAGATATGTTCCTGGGTGGATTAAATAGAGAGATTCAGACCATTCTAGACTATAAGGAGTATACTAATATCACTCGTTTATTCCATCTTGCTTGTAAAGCTGAACGTGAAGTGCAGGATCGACAAGCATTGGGGCGAACTAACTTTTCTGCAGGCCGACCTTCATCATGGACACCACGTGCATCTTCTACTTCAACTGCACCAGCACCTCCATCCGGTGCCACCTCCAGCCGTGATACAAGAAAATAGGCACAACCACCATTATCTTCCAAGAGCGCACCTGCGGGTCCTGCACAGCGTTCTTCTTCTTCCATGGCATCAACAGGGCACACAAGTGATATTATTTGTCGTCGTTGTAAGGGAGGAGGTCATTATGCGAGGGAATGCAAATCTCCGCGTGTGATGATTGCTACCGCGGATGGTGGATATGAGTCCGCTAGTGACTATGATGAGGAGACTTTGGCTCTTATTACACGTGAAGAACATGGTGGAGATGATTCTGATCATGAGACACAATACATGGCTCCTGAAGACGCTGACAGGTATGAATGTTTAGTTGCTCAACGTGTTTTGAGTGTGCAGGTCACACAAGCTGAGCAAAATCAGAGGCACAATTTGTTCCATACCAAGGGAGTTGTGAAGGAACGTTCTGTGCGCGTCATAATAGATGGAGGGAGCTGCAACAACTTGGCTAGCATGGAGATGGTGGAGAAGCTTTCTCTCACCACAAGACCACATCCACATCCTTACTACATCCAATGGTTCAACAACAGCGGCAAGGTTAAGGTAACACGTACTGTTCGTGTGCATTTTAGTATCTCTACATATGCTGATTATGTTGATTGTGATGTGGTACCTATGCAAGAATGTTCCTTATTACTTGGTAGACCATGGCAATTTGATAAAAATTCTGTACACCATGGTAGAAACAATCACTATACTCTTGTTCATAAGGATAAAAATATTACTTTGCTTCCTATGACTCCTGATTCCATTTTGAAAGATGATATTAATAGAGCTAATAAAGCACAACAGGAGAAGAATAAGAGTGAAAATCATATTGTGGCAAACGAATTTGAGCAACAAATGAAGCCTAATAATAAACCATCTAGTGTTGCTTCTGAAATTAAATTGAAAAGTGCATGTTTATTTGCCACCAAATCTGATATTGATGAGCTAGATTTCAGCAAATCTGTTTGCTATGCTTTTGTGTGCAAAGAGGCATTATTTTCATTCGAGGATGTGCCTTCCTCTTTGCCTCCTGCTGTCACTAACATTTTGCAGGAGTTCGCTGACGTCTTTCCACAAGACGTGCCACCGGGATTACCGCCTATTCGAGGGATTGAGCATCAAATTGACTTAATTCCCGGTGCTTCACTGCCAAACCGTGCACCATACCGTACCAATCCAGAGGAGACGAAGGAGATTATGCGTCAAGTACAAGAGCTTCTCGACAAAGGTTATATACGTGAATCCCTTAGTCCTTGTGCTGTTCCTATTATTCTAGTGCCGAAAAAGGATGGTACATCACGTATGTGTGTTGATTGTAGAGGCATTAATAATATTACTATTCGTTATCGTCATCCTATTCCTAGGCTAGATGATATGCTTGATGAATTGAGTGGCTCTACAATATTCTCCAAAGTTGATTTGCGTAGTGGATACCATCAAATTCGTATGAAATTGGGAGATGAATGGAAAACAGCATTTAAAACTAAGTTTGGACTATATGAGTGGTTAGTCATGCCTTTTGGGTTAACTAATGCGCCTAGTACTTTCATGAGACTAATGAACGAAGTTTTACGTGCTTTCATTGGACGATTTGTGGTAGTCCATTTTGATGATATACTGATTTATAGCAGATCTTTGGAAGAACATTTGGAAAATTTACGTGCTGTTTTTATTGCTCTACGTGATGCACGTTTGTTTGGTAACCTTGGGAAGTGCACCTTTTGCACGAACCGAGTATCTTTTCTTGGCTATGTTGTTACTCCACAGGGAATTGAAGTTGACAAAGCCAAGATTGAAGCTATTGAGAGTTGGCCGCAGCCCAAAACGGTCACACAAGTGAGGAGTTTTCTTGGCCTCGCTGGATTCTATAGGCGTTTTGTGAGAGATTTCAGCACCATTGCTGCACCTCTCAACGAGCTTACAAAGAAGGATGTGCCTTTTGTTTGGGGTACCGCACAGGAAGAAGCCTTCACGGTATTGAAAGATAAGTTGACACATGCTCCTTTACTCCAACTTCCTGATTTTAATAAGACTTTTGAGCTTGAATGTGATGCTAGTGGAATTGGATTAGGAGGTGTGTTATTACAAGATGGAAAACCTGTTGCATACTTTTCTGAAAAATTGAGTGGGCCTAGTCTGAATTATTCTACTTATGATAAAGAATTATATGCTCTTGTTCGGACTTTAGAAACATGGCAACATTATTTATGGCCCAAAGAGTTTGTTATACATTCTGATCATGAATCTTTGAAACATATTAAAAGTCAAGCTAAACTGAATCGTAGACATGCTAATGGGTTGAATTCATTGAGACTTTCCCTTATGTCATTAAACACAAGAAGGGAAAAGAAAATGTTATTGCTGATGCATTGTCTCGTCGCTATACTATGCTTTCACAACTTGACTTCAAAATATTTGGTTTGGAGACCATCAAAGATCAATATGTGCATGATGCTGATTTTAAAGATGTAATGCAGAATTGTAAAGAAGGAAGAATGTGGAACAAGTTTGTCGTTAACGATGGATTTGTGTTTCGTGCTAACAAGCTATGCATTCCAGCTAGCTCCGTTCGTCTTTTGTTGTTGCAGGAGGCGCATGGAGGAGGATTAATGGGACACTTTGGCGTGAAGAAGACGGAGGACGTACTTGCTACACATTTCTTTTGGCCAAAGATGAGACGGGATGTTGAGCGTTTTATTGCTCGATGCACTACATGTCAAAAAGCTAAGTCACGACTCAATCCTCATGGTTTATATATGCCTTTGCCTGTACCTAGTGTTCCTTGGGAGGATATATCTATGGACTTTGTTTTAGGTTTACCTCGAACAAAGAAGGGGAGGTAGCATATTTGTTGTCGTGGATAGATTCTCGAAAATGGCACACTTTATACCATGTCATAAAAGCGATGATGCTGTTAATGTTGCTGATTTGTTCTTTCGTGAAATTATTCGCTTGCATGGTGTGCCAAATACTATTGTTTCAGATCGTGATACTAAATTTCTTAGCCACTTTTGGAGATGTTTATGGGCTAAGTTGGGGACTAAACTGCTTTTTTGTACTACTTGTCACCCCCAAACTGATGGACAAACTGAAGTAGTCAATAGAACGTTGTCTACTATGCTTAGGGCTGTTTTGAAGAATAATAAGAAAATGTGGGAGGAATGCTTGCCTCATATTGAATTTGCTTATAATCGTTCATTGCATTCTACTACTAAGATGTGCCCTTTTGAAGTTGTGTATGGTTTCCTACCTCGTGCACCTATTGATTTGTTCCCTCTTCCATCGTCGGAGAAGGTTAATTTTGATGCTAAACAACGTGCTGAATTGATTTTAAAAATGCATGAGTTAACTAAGGAAAACATTGAGCGCATGAATGCTAAATATAAACTTGCTGGAGATAAGGGCAGAAAACATGTTGTGTTTGCACCTGCAGATCTTGTTTGGTTACATTTGCGTAAGGATAGATTTCCTGATTTGCGCAAATCAAAGCTAATGCCACGTGCTGATGGTCCCTTTAAGGTGTTAGAGAAAATAAATGATAATGCATATAAACTTGAGCTGCCTGCAGATTTTGGGGTTAGTCCCACTTTTAACATTGCAGATTTGAAGCCTTATTTGGGTGAGGAAGATGAACTTCCGTCGAGGACGACTTCATTTCAAGAAGGGGAGGATGATGAGGACATCAATACAATTGTTACACCCACAGCCCCTGCTGCTATACATACTGGACCAATTACTAGAGCTCGTGCACGCCAACTAAATTACCAGGTACTTTCGTTTCTTGGTAATGATTCTAATGTTCATGAGAATATGATGCTGCCTAAATTGGATACATTTGTTTTGCTTACAAATGAAGGCCCTAGCTTGGAGAAGGATGAACATTGGAGCAAGAACAAGCATGGAGATGATGGCATGCGCAAGGGGAACAAGAATGGAGTTACAAGTGATGATTTCAGGACTTTGAAGCCACCATAATGGGTGCATGAAGCCTTGGACAAAATATACAAGATGCCACTTCATAAATTTCGTCCCGATGCTATTTTAGGTGCTGCGTCACCTTATTATTGGGCCAGGCCCATGTAATTTCGAAATACATAAGTATAGGCTATTTTTAGAGTCCGTATGTGTGGGGAAACAAGAGATAGGGTTGATTTCGGACCCCTCCACCAAGGGCCACGAAATTCCCCCCTCTTCCTCCATATATACAGCCCTTAGGGCGTCGTTTAGACTTTGGGTTTTGTTTAGATTAAAAGTTCGCCATAGCTGCAACTTCGCGTACTTCGTTTGTGTTCAACGACCAGACAAAGGCGTCACAGAACCCCACCTTGATCAATAAAGCTTTCATCTTATATTCGCAATATCCAGATTGCAATCTTAGTTTCTTGCTTGTTCTTCGTTTGCTCGCAGGAAACAGACCCTCGTGGTCAGGTTGATCGTGCTCCAGCGTGGTCAATAACCTCTCGGAGTTGGTTTAGCGATTGCTAAGGCGCGACGTCCTCGCACGTTCGTAGTCGGATCGTCAAAGTCGACTTCCACCAAAGCGAAATCCACCATCTCATCGAAAGACGGGACACCTTTGCCTCTATCACAACAGCGGCAAGGTTAAGGTAACACGTACTGTTCGTGTGCATTTTAGTATCTCTACATATGCTGATTATGTTGATTGTGATGTGGTACCTATGCAAGCATGTTCCTTATTACTTGGTAGACCATGGCAATTTGATAAAAATTCTGTACACCATGGTAGAAACAATCACTATACTCTTGTTCATAAGGATAAAAATATTACTTTGCTTCCTATGACTCCTGATTCCATTTTGAAAGATGATATTAATAGAGCTAATAAAGCAAAACAGGAGACGAATAAGAGTGAAAATCAGATTGTGGCAAAAGAATTTGAGCAACAAATGAAGCCTAACAATAAACCATCTAGTGTTGCTTCTGAAATTAAATTGAAAAGTGCATGTTTATTTGCCACCAAATCTGATATTGATGAGTTAGATTTCGGCAAATCTGTTTGCTATGCTTTTGTGTGCAAAGAGGCATTATTTTCATTCGAGGACGTGCCTTCCTCTTTGCCTCCTGCTGTCACTAACATTTTGCAGGAGTTTGCTGACGTCTTTCCACAAGACGTGCCACCGGGATTACCGCCTATTCGAGGGATTGAGCATCAGATTGACTTAATTCCCGGTGCTTCACTGCCAAACCGGGCACCATACCGTACCAATCCAGAGGAGACGAAGGAGATTATGCGCCAAGTACAAGAGCTTCTCGACAAAGGTTATATACGCGAATCCCTTAGTCCTTGTGCTGTTCCTATTATTCTAGTGCCGAAAAAGGATGGTACATCACGTATGTGTGTTGATTGTAGAGGCATTAATAATATTACTATTCGTTATCGTCATCCTATTCCTAGGCTAGATGATATGCTTGATGAATTGAGTGGTTCTACAATATTCTCCAAAGTTGATTTGCGTAGTGGCTACCACCAAATTCGTATGAAATTGGGAGATGAATGGAAAACAGCATTTAAAACTAAGTTTGGATTATATGAGTGGTTAGTCATGCCTTTTGGGTTAACTAATGCACCTAGTACTTTCATGAGATTAATGAACGAAGTTTTACGTGCTTTCATTGGACGATTTGTGGTAGTTTACTTTGATGACATACTGATTTATAGCAGATCTTTGGAAGAACATTTGGAACATTTACGTGCTGTTTTTATTGCTCTACGTGATGCACGTTTGTTTGGTAACCTTGGGAAGTGCACCTTTTGCACCGTCCGAGTATCTTTTCTTGGTTATGTTGTTACTCCACAGGGAATTGAAGTTGACAAAGCCAAGATTGAAGCTATTGAGAGTTGGCCGCAGCCCAAAACGGTCACACAAGTGAGGAGTTTTCTTGGCCTCGCTGGATTCTATAGGCGTTTTGTGAGAGATTTCAGCACCATTGCTGCACCTCTCAACGAGCTTACAAAGAAGGATGTGCCTTTTGTTTGGGGTACCGCACAGGAAGAAGCCTTCACGGTATTGAAAGATAAGTTGACACATGCTCCTTTACTCCAACTTCCTGATTTTAATAAGACTTTTGAGCTTGAATGTGATGCTAGTGGAATTGGATTAGGAGGTGTGTTATTACAAGATGGCAAACCTGTTGCATACTTTTCTGAAAAATTGAGTGGGCCTAGTCTGAATTATTCTACTTATGATAAAGAATTATATGCTCTTGTTTGGACTTTAGAAACATGGCAACATTACTTATGGCCCAAAGAGTTTGTTATACATTCTGATCATGAATCTTTGAAACATATTAAAAGTCAAGCTAAACTGAATCGTAGACATGCTAAATGGGTTGAATTCATTGAGACTTTCCCTTATGTCATTAAACACAAGAAGGGAAAAGAAAATGTTATTGCTGATGCATTGTCTCGTCGCTATACTATGCTTTCACAACTTGACTTCAAAATATTTGGTTTGGAGACCATCAAAGATCAATATGTGCATGATGCTGATTTTAAAGATGTAATGCAGAATTGTAAAGAAGGAAGAATGTGGAACAAGTTTGTCGTTAACGATGGATTTGTGTTTCGTGCTAACAAGCTATGCATTCCAGCTAGCTCCGTTCGTCTTTTGTTGTTGCAGGAGGCGCATGGAGGAGGATTAATGGGACACTTTGGCGTGAAGAAGACGGAGGACGTACTTGCTACACATTCTTTTGGCCAAAGATGAGACGGGATGTTGAGCGTTTTATTGCTCGCTGCACTACATGTCAAAGAGCTAAGTCACGACTCAATCCTCATGGTTTATATATGCCTTTGCCTGTACCTAGTGTTCCTTGGGAGGATATATCTATGGACTTTGTTTTAGGTTTACCTCGAACAAAGAAGGGGAGGGATAGCATATTTGTTGTCGTGGATAGATTCTCGAAAATGGCACACTTTATACCATGTCATAAAAGCGATGATGCTGTTAATGTTGCTGATTTGTTCTTTCGCGAAATTATTCGCTTGCATGGTGTGCCAAATACTATTGTTTCAGATCGTGATACTAAATTTCTTAGCCACTTTTTGAGATGTTTATGGGCTAAGTTGGGGACTAAACTGCTTTTTAGTACTACTTGTCACCCCCAAACTGATGGACAAACTGAAGTAGTCAATAGAACGTTGTCTACTATGCTTAGGGCTGTTTTGAAGAATAATAAGAAAATGTGGGAGGAATGCTTGCCTCATATTGAATTTGCTTATAATCGTTCATTGCATTCTACTACTAAGATGTGCCCTTTTGAAGTTGTGTATGGTTTCCTACCTCGTGCACCTATTGATTTGTTGCCTCTTCCATCTTCGGAGAAGGTTAATTTTGATGCTAAACAACGTGCTGAATTGACTTTAAAAATGCATGAGTTAACTAAGGAAAACATTGAGCGTATGAATGCTAAATATAAACTTGCTGGAGATAAGGGTAGAAAACATGTTGTGTTTGCACCTGGAGATCTTGTTTGGTTACATTTGCGTAAGGATAGATTTCCTGATTTGCGCAAATCAAAGCTAATGCCACGTGCTGATGGTCCCTTTAAGGTGTTAGAGAAAATAAATGATAATGCATATAAACTTGAGTTGCCTGCAGATTTTGGGGTTAGTCCCACTTTTAACATTGCAGATTTGAAGCATTATGCGGGTGAGGAAGATGAACTTCCGTCGAGGACGACTTCATTTCAAGAAGGGGAGGATGATGAGGACATCAATACAATTGTTACACCCACAGCCCCTGCTGCTATACATACTGGACCAATTACTAGAGCTCGTGCACGCCAACTAAATTATCAGGTACTTTCGTTTCTTGGTAATGATTCTAATGTTCATGAGAATATGATGCTGCCTAAATTGGATACATTTGTTTTGCTTACAAATGAAGGGCCTAGCTTGGAGAAGGATGAACATTGGAGCAAGAACAAGCATGGAGATGATGGCATGCGCAAGGGGAACAAGAACGGAGTTACAAGTGATGATTTCAGGACTTTGAAGCCACCATAATGTGTGCATGAAGCCTTGGACGAAATATACAAGATGCCACTTCATAAATTTCGTCCCGAGGCTATTTTAGGTGCTGCGTCACCTTATTATTGGGCCAGGCCCATGTAATTTCGAAATACATAAGTATAGGCTATTTTTAGAGTCCGTATGTGTGGGGAAACCAGAGATAGGGTTGATTTCGGACCCCTCCACCAATGGCCACGAAATCCACCCCCTCTTCCTCCATATATACAGCCCTTAGGGCATCGTTTAGACCTTGGGATTTGTTTAGTTAAAAGTTAGCCAACGCAACTTCGTGTACTTCGTTTGTGTCTAACGACCAGACCAAGACCTCTTTCGGATCCCCACCTTTATCAATACTTCATACATATTTGCAATATTCAGATTGCTTTTATCATATTCTTGCTCGTTCTTCGATTGCTTGCAGGAATAGACCTTCGTGGTCAGGTTGATCGTGCACCGGCGTGGTTAATAACCTCTGGAGATTGGTTTAGCGATTGCTAAGGCGCAACGTCGTGCACGTTTGTAGTCGGATCGTCAAAGTCGTCTCCACCAAATCGATAGTTACCATCTCATCGAAAGATCGGGACACCCCCGCCTCTATCATCGGTGATCGCCACACAAAGAGCTACCCAAAACGCAAGCTGCTGCCCGAATTCGACGACGAGGCTATCGCGCCCATTCCGCCGAAGAACAATACGACTGATTTGTCGGACCGACCACCCCGTGGTCGAGACCGAGCGGCTAATGACGCCGCACACAAGTCAGCACATGATCTATGTGAGCACCTGGACAAAATAGCTGGTATGGCTAGGTCCATCTATGGATCTAGGAAGCGTGCTCCTACGCAGGATCACAGCCACCAAACCGACTATACTGATCGACTACCAGCTCGGAATCAACACCGAACACTACAACCATCGGACGCATGCCACGACACATCCAAATACAGGGGTGCCACACCCCCTGTACTTCACCAATGAGGTGCTGGATCATGAATTTCCAGAGCGGTTTAAACCCGTAAACATCAAGGCATACGACGGAATGATAGACCCTGCAGTCTGGATTGAGGACTTTATTCTTCACATCCATATGGCTCACAGAGACGATCTCCACGCCATCAAATACCTGCCCCTCAAGTTGGAAGGACCAGCTCGGCACTGGTTGAAAAGCCTCCCCGAAAACTCAATTGGAAGTTGGGAGAACTCGAGGACGCTTTCAGGGCTAATTTTCAAGGGACCTATGTCCGACCTCCGGATGCAGACAATTTAAGTCACATAATCCAACAGCCCGGAGAGTCAGCCCGTAAGCTTTGGAACATATTTCTCACCAAGAAGAATCAAATCATCGACTCTCCGGATGCTGAAGCCTTAGCAGCTTTCAAACACAGTGTCCGGGATGAATGGCTCGGCAGACACCTCGGCCAGGAAAAGCCAAGGAGAATGGCATCCCTAACCAACTCTCATGATCCGCTTTTGCGCGGGCAAGGACAGTTGGTTCGCCCGCAGCGGCACCAGCGACCCAGGCACATTCGAAATCAGGGATGGCAATGGGAAGCCACGACGCAATAAAAACAAGCATCGAAATAATGAAGACAGCCCAGCCAACACAACGGTAAACGCCGGATTCAGGGGCTCTCGACCTGGTCAACGAAAAAAGCCATTTAAAGGCAGCAGAGATGGACCATCCAGCCTAAATAAAATCCTAGACAGATCCTATCAGATTCATGGCACCCCCGAGAAACCTGCAAATCACACCAACAGAGAATGCTGGGTCTTTAAGCAGGCCGACAAGGTAAACGCCGAACACAAGGAGAGGGAGCCGCCAAGTGAAGACGAGGAGGAACCGCACCAGCCAAACACTGGGGGACAGAAAAGATTTCCACCAGAGGTCAAAACAGTGAACATGATTTACGCAACCCACATACCAAAGAGGAAGCGCAAACGCGCACTCCGGGACGTATATGCTGTAGAGCCCGTCGCCCCCAAATTCAACCCGTGGTCGGCCTGCCCGATCACTTTTGATCGTAGGGATCATCCGACTAGTATCCGACATGGAGGTTCGGCTGCCTTGGTGCTCGACCCAATAATTGACGGATACCATCTCACCGAGTCCTCAAGGACGGGGGCAGTAGTCTTAATCTGATATACGAGGACACTGTCCGCAAGATGGGGATAGACCCGTCAAGAATCAGCCAGAGCAGTACTACCTTTAAAGGAGTAATACCAGGCATAGAGGCCCGCTGCACGGTCTCTCTAACATTACAGGTCGTATTCGGTTCTCCCGACAACTTCCGAAGTGAAGAACTAATCTTCGACATTGCTACGTTCCGAAGCGGCTACCATGCACTACTCGGACGAACGGCCTTCGCTCATTTCGACGCAGTACCGCACTACGCTTATCTCAAACTTAAGATGTCCGGTCCACGCGACGTCATCACTATCAGCAAAAACACAAAGCGTTCTCTTCGCGCGGAAGACTACATGGCGGCTCTAGTGATAGAGGCAAAGGTGTCCCGTCTTTCGATGAGATGATGGATATCGCTTTGGTGGAAGTCGACTTTGACGATCCGACTACGAACGTGCGAGGACGTCGCGCCTTAGCAATCGCTAAACCAACTCCGAGAGGTTATTGACCACGCCGGAGCACGATCAACCTGACCACGAGGGTCTGTTTCCTGCGAGCAAACGAGAACAAGCAAGAAACTAAGATTGCAATCTGGATATTGCGAATATAAGATGAAAGCTTTATTGATCAAGGTGGGGTTCTGTGACGCCTTTGTCTGGTCGTTGAACACAAACGAAGTACGCGAAGTTGCAGCTATGGCGAACTTTAATCTAAACAAAACCCAAAGTCTAAACGATGCCCTAAGGGCTGTATATATGGAGGAAGAGGGGGGAATTTCGTGACCCTTGGTGGAGGGGTCCGAAATCAACCCTATCTCTGGTTTCCCCACACATACGGACTCTAAAAATAGCCTATACTTATGTATTTCGAAATTACATGGGCCTGGCCCAATAAAAAGGAGACGCAGCACCTATAATAGCCTCGGGACGAAATTTATGAAGTGGCATCTTGTATATTTCGTCCAAGGCTTCATGCACCCATTATGGTGGCTTCAAAGTCCTATAATCATCACTTGTAACTCCGTTCTTGTTCCCCTTGCGCATAGCATCATCTCCATGATTGTTCTTGCTCCAATGTTCATCCTTCTCCAAGCTAGGCCCTTCATTTGTAAGCAAAACAAATGTATCCAATTTAGGCAGCATCATATTCTCATGAACATTAGAATCATTACCAAGAAATGAAAGTACCTGATAATTTAATTGGCGTGCGCGAGCTCTAGTAATTGGTCCCGTATATGTAGCAGTAGGGGCTGTGGGTGTAACAATGGTATTGATGTCCTCATCATCCTCCCCTTCTTGAAATGAAGTCGTCCTCGACGGAAGCTCATCTTCCTCACCCAAATAAGGCTTCAAATCTGCAATGTTAAAAGTGGGACTAACCCCAAAATTTGCAGGCAGCTCAAGTTTATATGCATTAGCATTTATTTTCTCTAACACCTTAAAGGGACCATCATCACGTGGCATTAGCTTAGATTTGCGCAAATCAGGAAATCTATCCTTACGCAAATGTAACCAAACAAGATCTCCAGGTGCAAACACAACATGTTTTCTACTCTTATCTCCAGCAAGTTTATATTTAGCATTCATACGCTCAATGTTTTCCTTAGTTAACTCATGCATTTTTAAAATCAATTCAGCACGTTGTTTAGCATAAAAATTGACAGAGGCAAAGGTGTCCCGTCTTTCGATGAGATGATGGATATCGCTTTGGTGGCAGTCGACTTTGACGATCCGACTACGAACGTGCGAGGACGTCGCGCCTTAGCAATCGCTAAACCAACTTCGAGAGGTTATTGACCACGCCGGAGCACGATCAACCTGACCACGAGGGTCTGTTTCCTGCGAGCAAACGAAGAACAAGCAAGAAAGTGAGATTGCAATCTGGATATTGCGAATATAAGATGAAAGCTTTATTGATCAAGGTGGGGTTCTGTGACGCCTTTGTCTGGTCGTTGAACACAAACGAAGTACACGAAGTTGCAGCTATGGCGAACTTTTAATCTAAACAAAACCCCAAAGTCTAAACGGTGCCCTAAGGGCTGTATATATGGAGGAAGAGAGGGGCGTGGCCCTTGGTGGAGGGGTCCGAAATCAACCCTATCTCTTGTTTCCCCACACATACGGACTCTAAAAATAGCCTATACTTATGTATTTTGAAATTACATGGGCCTGGCCCAATAATAAGGTGACGCAGCACCTAAAATAGCCTCGGGACGAAATTTATGAAGTGGCATCTTGTATATTTCGTCCAAGGCTTCATGCACCCATTATGGTGGCTTCAAAGTCCTGAAATCATCACTTGTAACTCCGTTCTTGTTCCCCTTGCGCATGCCATCATCTCCACGCTTGTTCTTGCTCCAATGTTCATCCTTCTCCAAGCTAGGCCCTTCATTTGTAAGCAAAACAAATGTATCCAATTTAGGCAGCATTATATTCTCATGAACATTAGAATAATTACCAAGAAACGAAAGTACCTGGTAATTTAGTTGGCATGCACGAGCTCTAGTAATTGGTCCAGTATGTATAGCAGCAGGGGCTGTGGGTGTAACAATTGTATTGATGTCCTCATCATCCTCCCCTTCTTGAAATGAAGTCGTCCTCGACGGAAACTCATCTTCCTCACCCAAATAAGGCTTCAAATCTGCAATGTTAAAAGTGGGACTAACCCCAAAATCTGCAGGCAGCTCAAGTTTATATGCATTATCATTTATTTTCTCTAACACCTTAAAGGGACCATCAGCACGTGGCATTAGCTTTGATTTGCGCAAATCAGGAAATCTATCCTTACGCAAATGTAACCAAACAAGATCTCCAGGTGCAAACACAACATGTTTTCTACCCTTATCTCCAGCAAGTTTATATTTAGCATTCATACGCTCAATGTTTTCCTTAGTTAACTCATGCATTTTTAAAATCAATTCTGCACGTTGTTTAGCATCAAAATTAACCTTCTCCGAAGATGGAAGAGGCAACAAATCAATAGGTGCACGAGGTAGGAAACCATACACAACTTCAAAAGGGCACATCTTAGTAGTAGAATGCAATGAACGATTATAAGCAAATTCAATATGAGGCAAGCATTCCTCCCACATTTTCTTATTATTCTTCAAAACAGCCCTAAGCATAGTAGACAACATTCTATTGACTACTTCAGTTTGTCCATCAGTTTGGGGGTGACAAGTAGTACTAAAAAGCAGTTTAGTCCCCAACTTATCCCATAAACATCTCCAAAAGTGGCTAAGAAATTTAGTATCACGATCTGAAACAATAGTATTTGGCACACCATGCAAGCGAATAATTTCACGAAAGAACAAATCAGCAACATTAACAGCATCATCGCTTTTATGACATGGTATAAAGTGTGCCATTTTCGAGAATCTATCCACGACAACAAATATGCTATCCCTCCCCTTCTTTGTTCGAGGTAAACCTAAAACAAAGTCCATAGATATATCCTCCCAAGGAACACTAGGTACAGGCAAAGGCATATATAAACCATGAGGATTGAGTCGTGACTTAGCTTTTTGACATGTAGTGCATCGAGCAATAAAACGCTCAACATCCCGTCTCATCTTTGGCCAAAAGAAATGTGTAGCAAGTATGTCCTCTGTCTTCTTCACGCCAAAGTGTCCCATTAATCCTCCTCCATGCGCCTCCTGCAACAACAAAAGACGAACGGAGCTAGCTGGAATGCATAGCTTGTTAGCACGAAACACAAATCCATCGTTAACGACAAACTTGTTCCACATTCCTCCTTCTTTACAATTCTGCATTACATCTTTAAAATCAGCATCATGCACATATTGATCTTTGATGGTCTCCAAACCAAATATTTTGAAGTCAAGTTGTGAAAGCATAGTATAGCGACGAGACAATGCATCAGCAATAACATTTTCTTTTCCCTTCTTGTGTTTAATGACATAAGGGAAAGTCTCAATGAATTCAACCCATTTAGCATGTCTACGATTCAGTTTAGCTTGACTTTTAATATGTTTCAAAGATTCATGATCAGAATGTATAACAAATTCTTTGGGCCATAAATAATGTTGCCATGTTTCTAAAGTCCGAACAAGAGCATATAATTCTTTATCATAAGTAGAATAATTCAGACTAGGCCCACTCAATTTTTCAGAAAAGTATGCAACAGGTTTGCCATCTTGTAATAACACACCTCCTAATCCAATTCCACTAGCATCACATTCAAGCTCAAAAGTCTTATTAAAATCAGGAAGTTGGAGTAAAGGAGCATGTGTCAACTTATCTTTCAATACCGTGAAGGCTTCTTCCTGTGCAGTACCCCAAAGAAAAGGCACATCTTCCTTTGTAAGCTCATTGAGAGGCGCAGCAATGGTGCTGAAATCTCTCACAAAACGCCTATAGAATCCAGCGAGGCCAAGAAAACTCCTCACTTGTGTGACCGTTTTGGGCTGCGGCCAACTCTCAATAGCTTCAATCTTGGCTTTATCAACTTCAATTCCCTGTGGAGTAACAACATAGCCAAGAAAAGATACTCGGTCGGTGCAAAAGGTGCACTTCCCAAGGTTACCAAACAAACGTGCTTCACGTAGAGCAATAAAAACAGCACGTAAATGTTCCAAATGTTCTTCCAAAGATCTGCTATAAATCAATATGTCATCAAAGTAAACTACCACAAATCGTCCAATGAAAGCACGTAAAACTTCGTTCATTAATCTCATGAAAGTACTAGGTGCATTAGTTAACCCAAAAGGCATGACTAACCACTCATATAATCCAAACTTAGTTTTAAATGCTGTTTTCCATTCATCTCCCAATTTCATACGAATTTGATGGTAGCCACTACGCAAATCAACTTTGGAGAATATTGTAGAGCCACTCAATTCATCAAGCATATCATCTAGCCTAGGAATAGGATGACGATAACGAATAGTAATATTATTAATGCCTCTACAATCAACACACATACGTGATGTGCCATCCTTTTTCGGCACTAGAATAATAGGAACAGCACAAGGACTAATGATGAGGACATCAATACAATTGTTACACCCACAGCCCCTGCTGCTATACATACTGGACCAATTACTAGAGCTCGTGCACGCCAACTAAATTACCAGGTACTTTCGTTTCTTGGTAATGATTCTAATGTTCATGAGAATATGATGCTGCCTAAATTGGATACATTTGTTTTGCTTACAAATGAAGGGCCTAGCTTGGAGAAGGATGAACATTGGAGCAAGAACAAGCATGGAGATGATGGCATGCGCAAGGGAAACAAGAACGGAGTTACAAGTGATGATTTCAGGACTTTGAAGCCACCATAATGGGTGCATGAAGCCTTGGACGAAATATACAAGATGCCACTTCATAAATTTCGTCCCGAGGCTATTTTAGGTGCTGCGTCACCTTATTATTGGGCCAGGCCCATGTAATTTCGAAATACATAAGTATAGGCTATTTTTAGAGTCCGTATGTGTGGGGAAACAAGAGATAGGGTTGATTTCGGACCCCTCCACCAAGGGCCACGAAATCCATCCTCCCCTTCTTGAAATGAAGTCGTCCTCGACGGAAGTTCATCTTCCTCACCCAAATAAGGCTTCAAATCTGCAATGTTAAAAGTGGGACTAACCCCAAAATCTGCAGGCAGCTCAAGTTTATATGCATTATCATTTATTTTCTCTAACACCTTAAAGGGACCATCAGCACGTGGCATTAACTTTGATTTGCGCAAATCAGGAAATCTATCCTTACGCAAATGTAACCAAACAAGATCTCCAGGTGCAAACACAACATGTTTTCTACCCTTATCTCCAGCAAGTTTATATTTAGCATTCATGCGCTCAATGTTTTCCTTAGTTAACTCATGCATTTTTAAAATCAATTCAGCATGTTGTTTAGCATCAAAATTAACCTTCTCCGAAGATGGAAGAGGCAACAAATCAATAGGTGCACGAGGTAGGAAACCATACACAACTTCAAAAGGGCACATCTTAGTAGTAGAATGCAATGAACGATTATAAGAAAATTCAATATGAGGCAAGCATTCCTCCCACATTTTCTTATTATTCTTCAAAACAGCCCTAAGCATAGTAGACAACGTTCTATTGACTACTTCAGTTTGTCCATCAGTTTGGGGGTGACAAGTAGTACTAAAAAGCAGTTTAGTCCCCAACTTAGCCCATAAACATCTCCAAAAGTGGCTAAGAAATTTAGTATCACGATCTGAAACAATAGTATTTGGCACACCATGCAAGCGAATAATTTCACGAAAGAACAAATCAGCAAGATTAAGAGCATCATCGCTTTTATGACATGGTATAAAGTGTGCCATTTTCGAGAATCTATCCACGACAACAAATATGCTATCCCTCCCCTTCTTTGTTCGAGGTAAACCTAAAACAAAGTCCATATATATATCCTCCCAAGGAACACTAGGTACAGGCAAAGGCATATATAAACCATGAGGATTGAGTCGTGACTTAGCTTTTTGACATGTAGTGCATCGAGCAATAAAACACTCAACATCCCGTCTCATCTTTGGCCAAAAGAAATGTGTAGCAAGTACGTCCTCCGTCTTTTTCACGCCAAAATGTCCCATTAATCCTCCTCCATGCGCCTCCTGCAACAACAAAAGACGAACGGAGCTAGCTGGAATGCATAGCTTGTTAGCACGAAACACAAATCCATCGTTAACGACAAACTTATTCCACATTCTTCCTTCTTTACAATTCTGCATTACATCTTTAAAATCAGCATCATGCATATATTGATCTTTGATGGTCTCCAAACCAAATATTTTGAAGTCAAGTTGTGAAAGCAAAGTATAGCGACGAGACAATGCATCAGCAATAACATTTTCTTTTCCCTTCTTGTGTTTAATGACATAAGGGAAAGTCTCAATGAATTCAACCCATTTAGCATGTCTATGATTCAGTTTAGCTTGACTTTTAATATGTTTCAAAGATTCATGATCAGAATGTATAACAAATTCTTTGGGCCATAAATAATGTTGCCATGTTTCTAAAGTCCGAACAAGAGCATATAATTCTTTATCATAAGTAGAATAATTCAGACTAGGCCCACTCAATTTTTCAGAAAAGTATGCAACAGGTTTGCCATCTTGTAATAACACACCTCCTAATCCAATTCCACTAGCATCACATTCAAGCTCAAAAGTCTTATTAAAATCAGGAAGTTGGAGTAAAGGAGCATGTGTCAACTTATCTTTCAATACCGTGAAGGCTTCTTCCTGTGCGGTACCCCACAGAAAAGGCACATCTTTCTTTGTAAGCTCATTGAGAGGTGCAGCAATGGTGCTGAAATCTCTCACAAAACGCCTATAGAATCCAGCGAGGCCAAGAAAACTCCTCACTTGTGTGACCGTTTTGGGCTGCGGCCAACTCTCATTAGCTTCAATCTTGGCTTTGTCAACTTCAATTCCCTGTGGAGTAACAACATGATGATGAGGACATCAATACAATTGTTACACCCACAGCCCCTGCTGCTATACATACTGGACCAATTACTAGAGCTTGTGCACGCCAACTAAATTACCAGGTACTTTCGTTTCTTGGTAATGATTCTAATGTTCATGAGAATATGATGCTGCCTAAATTGGATACATTTGTTTTGCTTACAAATGAAGGGCCTAGCTTGGAGATGGATGAACATTGGAGCAAGAACAAGCATGGAGATGATGGCATGCGCAAGGGGAACAAGAACGGAGTTACAAGTGATGATTTCAGGACTTTGAAGCCACCATAATGGGTGCATGAAGCCTTGGACGAAATATACAAGATGCCACTTCATAAATTTCGTCCCGAGGTTATTTTACGTGCTGCGTCACCTTATTATTGGGCCAGGCCCATGTAATTTCGAAATACATAAGTATAGGCTATTTTTAGAGTCCGTATGTGTGGGGAAACAAGAGATAGGGTTGATTTCGGACCCCTCCACCAAGGGCCACGAAATTGCCCCCTCTTCCTCCATATATACAGCCCTTAGGGCATCGTTTAGACTTTGGGTTTTGTTTAGATTAAAAGTTCGCCATAGCAGCAACTTCGCGTACTTCGTTTGTGTTCAACGACCAGACGAAGGCGTCACAGAACCCCACCTTGATCAATAAAGCTTTCATCTTATATTCGCAATATCCAGATTGCAATCTTAGTTTCTTGCTTGTTCTTCGTTTGCCCGCAGGAAACAGACCCTCGTGGTCAGGTTGATCGTGCTCCGGCATGGTCAATAACCTCTCGGAGTTGGTTTAGCGATTGCTAAGGCGCGACGTCCTCGCACGTTCGTAGTCGGATCGTCAAAGTCGACTTCCACCAAAGCAATATCCATCATCTCATCGAAAGACGGGACACCTCCGCCTCTATCAAGTGGTATCAGATTTCCAGGTTGCTCGGTGAGATTTTACAGTTTTTCGTAGTTTAGATCGAGTCTGTTCTTCATACCTACAGTCCACGAAAAAGCCACAAAAAAAATTAGGGTTAGTTCATCATATCCGAACCAATCTGAGCCTTTGCATAATCTTTTTAGGGTTTTGCTTTGTTGAATTTGCGGTTGCATCGTCGTGTCTAGTTGCTGGTCTTAGAGTCTAGTCTTTTAGAGTTTCGAGTTCTGGTCATAAGTTGTCACGCCGCCGCCGCACCATCATCATCGCCCCTGCCATCTACCACCACCGCTCCGAATCCGTATCCATATACCACCACCAATCCGTGCCCATATACCACCACCGATCCATATCCATATACTACCACCGCTACCACCACCGCTGCCATATACCACCACCATATATCCACCACCAATCCGAGTTCCTTGCTTATTAGGTTTGTTTTCGGGATCCATCTAGATTCCGATTCGTGTTTCCTTGCCGGGGTAGCCACGCTCCGTTTAGGCCCAAAATTTTTCGAAAACGCATTTTTCGAAAAATTTTCTGGCTATCCTATTTTTAGGTGTTTCTGAGTGTTTTGAGACAGGTGCCATTATATGAAGTTTTTTTGACCTGTTTCCAGTTTTAGGGTCCGGGCAGTCGAAAAAAAAATTTGGTCGAAAAAAAATTTTTGTGCCCATCCTGTCAGTTTGACCTAGGAAGAGTTTTGAGACACTCGCCATTATAGTGATTTTTCGCAAAAAAAAAGCAGCGCAAAAAAAAAAGAGCGCAAAAAAAAAAGAGCGAAAAAAAAATTCAGAGTGTGCTTTTCCCTTGTTTACGTGCCGCGCCGTGATTTTGTTGGTGTTCTAAGCTCGCGTCTCTAGCACAGTCTAGCCTAGGACCAGCACAGTACCGTCGTTGAGCGTTTATTCAACTTTGCATCTCTGAATTGATTATTGCTGACCCTTTTTGCTACCATACTATAAGCCTTCCCAGCTCCACATACATCTACGTCGTGTGTTTGACTCTCCCTGGTAATCGCTCTATCCAAGCTTTGAGAGTTTTTGACTACAACGGTTGCCGATCACCGCCTGCTGCTGGGTAAGAACTGGTAAGAATTTGAGATTTGCTTGACGGATTTGTGATACACCACCACCACTTCTTAGTAGTCTGTAGGATCATATTCTTGTGTGTTTCTATTGCTGCTAACCATGCCAGGATCACAAGCCGACGAGATTGACTGGGAGAACTTATCGAACAAGGAGCTTCATGATAAGTTTCAGCAAATGATGACTGAACAGGTACAAGATGTGCTGAACAATTTTGAAGAGGCCATGGAGAAGATCACTGGCCTTGAGAAGACGTTCGAAACAAAGCTCGATAACAGATTTAATGAACTGCTTGCGCGTCTTCCACCACCGGCTGCACCTATCGCACCTCTGCAACAACAACAACTACGCCCCCTTCCGCATCAGTATGGACGAGCACAGCGTGTTCCTATTGTGCCAGGACAAAATTCTGGTGCCGCTGTTACTGCTGTTGGTGCTTCTTTGGCTCCTGCTACTGCTCCTGCTGGTACCCAGGAGGATGATGAGTATGTGGGCGATTATGAGGATGAGGTTGATCAAAATCAGATCTATGAGCAGCCACCAGCACCACCACCAGCAGGTCGACCTCAGGTATATATTCGTAATGGTAGGCCTGCACCACCACCTCAGGTACGAGATGATGTCCATATTCCTAAACTGAAATTGAATATTCCACCATTTGAGGGTAGATATGTTCCTGATATATATCTTACTTGGGAGTTAGAAACTGAACAACGATTTACATGTTTACAATATCCTGAGGAGAGACGAGTTGCTGCTGCTGTTTGTGCTTTCACTAGTTTTGCATGTGTATGGTGGTCTCAACATTGTAGATTATATCCTATTCCAACTACTTGGGCTGCTTTGAAAACTGCTATGCGTACGCGTTGGGTTCCACCATATTATCAACGTGAATTGCTTCAAAAATTGCAGCGTTTAAGACAAGGAAAAAATTCTGTAGAAGAATATCATCAGGAATTACAAACTGGCATGATTCGATGTGGTATTGTTGAGGAGAATGAAGCTATGCTTGCACGTTTTCTGGGTGGATTAAATAGAGAGATTCAGACCATTCTACACTATAAGGAGTATACTAATATCACTCGTTTATTCCATCTTGCTTGTAAAGCTGAACGTGAAGTGCAGGATCAACAAGCATTGGCGCGAACTAACTTTTCTGCAGGCCGACCTTCCTCATGGACGCCGTGTGCATCTTCTACTTCAACTGCACCAGCACCTCAATCTGGTGCCTCCTACAGCCGTGATACAAGAAAACAGGAACAACCACCATTATCTGCCATGAGCGCACCTGCGGGGCCTGCACGGCGTTCTTCTTCTTCCATGGCATAAACAGGGCACACAAGTGATATTATTTGTCGTCGTTGTAAGGGAGGAGGTCATTATGCGAGGGAATGCAAATCTCCGCGTGTGATGATTGCTATCGCGGATGGTGGATATGAGTCCGCTAGTGACTATGATGAGGAGACATTGGCTCTTATTACACGTGAAGAACATGGTGGAGATGATTCTGATCATGAGACGCAATACATGGCTCCTGAAGACGCTGACAGGTATGAATGTTTAGTTGCTCAACGTGTTTTGAGTGTGCAGGTCACACAAGCTGAGCAAAATCAGAGGCACAATTTGTTCCATACCAAGGGAGTTGTGAAGGAACGTTTTGTGCGCGTCATAATAGACGGAGGGAGCTGCAACAACTTGGCTAGCATGGAGATGGTGGAGAAGCTTTCTCTCACCACAAGACCACATCCACATCCTTACTATATCCAAGGGTTCAACAACAGCGGCAAGGTTAAGGTAACACGTACTGTTCGTGTGCATTTTAGTATCTCTACATATGCTGATTATGTTGATTGTGATGTGGTACCTATGCAAGCATGTTCCTTATTACTTGGTAGACCATGGCAATTTGATAAAAATTCTGTACACCATGGTAGAAACAATCACTATACTCTTGTTCATAAGGATAAAAATATTACTTTGCTTCCTATGACTCCTGATTCCATTTTGAAAGATGATATTAATAGAGCTAATAAAGCACAACAGGAGAAGAATAAGAGTGAAAATCAGATTGTGGCAAAAGAATTTGAGCAACAAATGAAGCCTAATAATAAACCATCTAGTGTTGCTTCTGAAATTAAATTGAAAAGTGCATGTTTATTTGCCACCAAATCTGATATTGATGAGCTAGATTTCAGCAAATCTGTTTGCTATACTTTTGTGTGCAAAGAGGCATTATTTTCATTCGAGGACGTGCCTTCCTCTTTGCCTCCTGCTGTCACTAACATTTTGCAGGAGTTCGCTGACGTTTTTCCACAAGACGTGCCACCGGGATTACCGCCTATTCGAGGGATTGAGCATCAGATTGACTTAATTCCCGGTGCTTCACTGCCAAACCGTGCACCATACCGTACCAATCCAGAGGAGACGAAGGAGATTATGCGTCAAGTACAAGAGCTTCTCGACAAAGGTTATATACGCGAATCCCTTAGTCCTTGTGCTGTTCCTATTATTTTAGTGCTGAAAAAGGATGGTACATCACGTATGTGTGTTGATTGTAGAGGCATTAATAATATTACTATTCGTTATCGTCATCCTATTCCTAGGCTAGATGATATGCTTGATGAATTGAGTGGCTCTACAATATTCTCCAAAGTTGATTTGCGTAGTGGCTACCATCAAATTCGTATGAAATTGGGAGATGAATGGAAAACAGCATTTAAAACTAAGTTTGGATTATATGAGTGGTTAGTCATGCCTTTTGGGTTAACTAATGCACCTAGTACTTTCATGAGATTAATGAACGAAGTTTTACGTGCTTTCATTGGACGATTTGTGGTAGTTTACTTTGATGACATATTGATTTATAGCAGATCTTTGGAAGAACATTTGGAACATTTACGTGCTGTTTTTATTGCTCTACGTGAAGCACGTTTGTTTGGTAACCTTGGGAAGTGCACCTTTTGCACCGACCGAGTATCTTTTCTTGGCTATGTTGTTACTCCACAGGGAATTGAAGTTGATAAAGCCAAGATTGAAGCTATTGAGAGTTGGCCGCAGCCCAAAACGGTCACACAAGTGAGGAGTTTTCTTGGCCTCGCTGGATTCTATAGGCGTTTTGTGAGAGATTTCAGCACCATTGCTGCGCCTCTCAATGAGCTTACAAAGGAAGATGTGCCTTTTCTTTGGGGTACTGCACAGGAAGAAGCCTTCACGGTATTGAAAGATAAGTTGACACATGCTCCTTTACTCCAACTTCCTGATTTTAATAAGACTTTTGAGCTTGAATGTGATGCTAGTGGAATTGGATTAGGAGGTGTGTTATTACAAGATGGCAAACCTGTTGCATACTTTTCTGAAAAATTGAGTGGGCCTAGTCTGAATTATTCTACTTATGATAAAGAATTATATGCTCTTGTTCGGACTTTAGAAACATGGCAACATTATTTATGGCCCAAAGAATTTGTTATACATTCTGATCATGAATCTTTGAAACATATTAAAAGTCAAGCTAAACTGAATCGTAGACATGCTAAATGGGTTGAATTCATTGAGACTTTCCCTTATGTCATTAAACACAAGAAGGGAAAAGAAAATGTTATTGCTGATGCATTGTCTCGCCGCTATACTATGCTTTCACAACTTGACTTCAAAATATTTGGTTTGGAGACCATCAAAGATCAATATGTGCAAGATGCTGATTTTAAAGATGTAATGCAGAATTGTAAAGAAGGAAGAATGTGGAACAAGTTTGTCGTTAACGATGGATTTGTGTTTCGTGCTAACAAGCTATGCATTCCAGCTAGCTCCGTTCGTCTTTTGTTGTTGCAGGAGGCGCATGGAGGAGGATTAATGGGACACTTTGGCGTGAAGAAGACGGAGGACGTACTTGCTACACATTTCTTTTGGCCAAAGATGAGACGGGATGTTGAGCGTTTTATTGCTCGATGCACTACATGTCAAAAAGCTAAGTCACGACTCAATCCTCATGGTTTATATATGCCTTTGCCTGTACCTAGTGTTCCTTGGGAGGATATATCTATGGACTTTGTTTTAGGTTTACCTCGAACAAAGAAGGGGAGGGATAGCATATTTGTTGTCGTGGATAGATTCTCGAAAATGGCACACTTTATTGATGAGGACATGACTACCTTGGATATGACCAAAAATATTGCATATATGCATATTTGTCAGGTGATTTCTAGTGCAAACTATTCAATAATCTATTTATGTTATCCAGAACAAAAATACTTCACACACTTTTGTGTTTTGTCTAATTGCAGGTGTATGGGACATTTGTACAATCCACATATGAAGATAAGGAATAAAGAGATGTTTATTTGCTGTCCAAAAAGTTCTGTCACGTCACTTTTGGCCCAAGAGAAGATAGAGTCCAAGTCTCTCACGTTCTGGATTCAGATTCGGACTGCACAGACACACCTGACTCAAAACGCACACAAGTTTTTCATACGGACTCCGAATTGGGTGATTCTTTTTTTGTTGGAAACTAGATTTCGTGCACTTTCCAACCCAATTGGAACCACCTTCAAATTCGTCCGGAGCGTTGAGTTGTGGACGAAACAATCTGATGCTGCAGCAGAATCCGAGTCAAACTACAAGTCCAAAGGTGTTACATCACCTCCACTTGGGCCCATTGGCCTTGTACGACCTAGATTTAGTTTTAGGCTGCCTTGGGACGTCCTCCCACCTCCTTGGCCGCCACCCCTTGCTCCTATATAAGTAGATCCATCTAGTAGCTTTTCCTTGGGATTTGTTTAGTTAAAAGTTAGCCATTGCAACTTCGTGTACTTCGTTTGTGTCCAACGACCAGACCAAGACCGCTTACACATCCCCACCATTATCAATACCTCATATATATTTGCAATATTCAGATTGCTTTATCATATTCTTGCTCGTTCTTCGATTGCTTGCAGGAATAGACCTTCGTGGTCAGGCTGACCGTGCTTCCGGCATCGTCAGTAACCTCAGGAGATTGGTTTAGCGATTGCTAAGGCGCAACGTCGTGCACGTTTGTAGTCGGATCGTCAAAGTCGTCTCCACCAACTCGATAGTTATCATCTCACCGAAAGATCGGGACACCCCCGCCTCTATCGGGACACTCGAGAGTTGTTGTATATCCTGCTTGGCAGTTGTTTTTCATCATTATCTTCACTGCCGTTGTGATCTTCACTTATATCTTGCTGTCAAGAGCTACTTAGTATCCTTCATTGATGCTAGTTGTGCTACGCCGTGACCTCATTAGTGTTCTAGGCTCGCGTCTCTAGTCCGGTCTAGCCTAGGACCAGCACAGTACCGTCGTTGAGCGTTTATTCAACATTGCATCTTTGAATTGATTATTGCTAATCTTTTGCTACCATATATAGCCAACCCAGCTCCACATATTTCTACACCGTGTATACGTACGCTCCCCTGGCAATCGCTTTACTCAATATTCGGAGTTACTTGACACCGCTGGTTGCCGATCACCGCCTGCTGCATGGTAAGAACTTGTAAGACATTGATATTTGCTTTACTGTGAGCGTTTTACCACCACATCCTAGTAGTTATAGGAACATTATTTTTGGGTTTTGTTTATTGTTCTACTAATCATGACAGGATCCAGAGTCAATTCATGGGCTTTGTCGATCGCGGGAGACGTGCCACCACCTTTGCAAATACCACAACCGTCACGAGAGGTGCACAAACATCCAAATGCACATGATCAGGTTAATGTATCTATACCACCATTTAATGGCCGTTTTAAACCTGCTTTATATATTGAATGGGAGTTCGACATAAAAAATATATTTGCTTCCCATAATTTCAATGAACATAAAAAGGTTAAGGTTGCGGTTGGTTCTTTCACTGGTTATGCTTTGGTTTGGTGGAGTGAATATTGTCGGTTACACCCTGATTATATACCTACTACTTGGGATGATTTGAAACTTGCCATGCGACATACTTTCGTCCCTGCTTATTCCTGCTCTGATACCACTTGATAGAGGCGGGGGTGTCCCGATCTTTCGATGAGATGATAACTATCGATTTGGTGGAGACGACTTTGACGATCCGACTACAAACGTGCACGACGTTGCGCCTTAGCAATCGCTAAACCAACTCCGAGAGGTTATTGACCACGCTGGAGCACGATCAACCTGACCACGGAGGTCTATTCCTGCAAGCAATCGAAGAACGAGCAAGAATATGATAAAGCAATCTGAATATTGCGAATATATATGAAGTATTGATAATGGTGGGGATCCGTAAGCGGTCTTGGTCTGGTCGTTGGACACAAACGAAGTACACGAAGTTGCAATGGCTAACTTTTAACTAAACAAATCCCAAGGAAAAGCTACTAGATGGATCTACTTATATAGGAGCAAGGGGTGGCGGCCAAGGAGGTGGGAGGACGTCCCAAGGCAGCCTAAAACTAAATCTAGGTCGTACAAGGCCAATGGGCCCAAGTGGAGGTGATGTAACACCTTTGGACTTGTAGTTTGACTCGGATTCTGCTGCAGCATCAGATTGTTTCATCCACAACTCAACGCTCCGGACGAATTTGAAGGTGATTCCAATTGGGTTGGAAAGTGCATGAAATCTAGTTTCCAACAAAAAAAATCACCCAATTCGGAGTCCGTATGAAAAACTTGTGTGCGTTTTGAGTCAGGTGTGTCTGTGCAGTCCGAATCTGAATCCAGAACGTGAGAGACTTGGACTCTATCTTCTCTTGGGCCAAAAGTGACGTGAGAGAACTTTTTGGACAGCAAATAAACATCTCTTTCTTCCTTATCTTCATATGTGGATTGTACAAATGTCCCATACACCTGCACTTAGACAAAACACAAAAGTGTGTGAAGTAGTTTTGTTCTGGATAACATAAATAGATTATTGAATAGTTTGCACTAGAAATCACCTGACAAATATGCATATATGCAATATTTTTGGTCATATCCAAGGTAGTCATGTCCTCATCATCCTCCCCTTCTTGAAAATAAAGCCGTCCTCGGCGTTGCTTAATCTGAAATGTGGCTAACAAAAGAGACAAGGTGTACATGTTGTATATGTATATGTCATCCATTTTTACTTCCCTTGATTTTTGCATATATGACACATGAATAGATGAGTAACTTGCATAGTTCATAAAATCTAAAGCCAAAAAATTAGCACAAGAAGTAGAAGGCATGAAAATATTGCAACTCAGTTTGCACATATAAGTGAAGCTCTTATTCATTTCAAAAGATTGACAATGTTCATCATTAAACCATCCCAACATTGGTGAATAAACTTTACTTGCATCAAATTTACATGCTACAACATGCTTAAATA
The DNA here is from genome assembly GCF_002162155.2 of Triticum dicoccoides. Lineage (NCBI taxonomy): Eukaryota > Viridiplantae > Streptophyta > Magnoliopsida > Poales > Poaceae > Triticum > Triticum dicoccoides. The sequence continues at coordinate 168,726 of NW_021282436.1, forward strand.
AGCAAACATGCAATAAGTCATTCAACACAGAATCATCACCAAGATTAGAGGTCATATCAAAATGATTAAACATTGGTTCTTTTGCATCACTAGTTAATTCAATGGGTGCACTCAAAATTGTTGGTATTTCAGTTGTTTGATCACATGGCAAAGTCAAATTATCAACGTAGTCCTCTAAAATAGGTGGTGTGATCAAAGTAGTGGGTAGCTCATCAGATGGTGCATTCAAATTGACAAGGCATTCATCATTCTCATGTAGAGATGGAAGATCAGTACCTATGTCATTACCTCTTATGATCAACTCAGATGATGTAGCCACTCTCGGGGGCGATGTGTCACATGGTGGAGGTGATGTAGTCCTGACAACAACGGATGTGGTTGTCATAGTATGCCTAGTAGTTGAAGGAACAATCATATCAACTCTTGGAATGTGCACGGTGCGCTTGTTCTCCTCGTGGCCAACACGTCGTTTTATTTCCTGTTCAGCTTTGCAAGCAAGATGAAACAAATGGTCCATAGGATAACACTCTTCATGAATTAGTATCTTTTGAATATCACGGTTTAATCCTCCCCAAAATCTATCCATAAAATCATCTTCACTTTCTTCTAAAGAGGAATGCAACAAGGTAGTTTGTAAATCATCATAATATTTTGTTACAGTTTCACTACCTATTTTTAAGTGTTGCAACTTCTTAATCATGTCACGAGTATAATAAGCAGGGACGAAAGTATGTCGCATGGCAAGTTTCAAATCATCCCAAGTGGTAGGTATATAATCAGGGTGTAACCGACAATATTCACTCCACCAAACCAAAGCATAACCAGTGAAAGAACCAACCGCAACCTTAACCTTTTTATGTTCATTGAAATTATGGGAAGCAAATATATTTTTTATGTCGAACTCCCATTCAATATATAAAGCAGGTTTAAAACGGCCATTAAATGGTGGTATAGATACATTAACCTGATCATGTGCATTTGGATGTTTGTGCACCTCTCGTGACGGTTGTGGTATTTGCAAAGGTGGTGGCACGTCTCCCGCGATCGACAAAGCCCATGAATTGACTCTGGATCCTGTCATGATTAGTAGAACAATAAACAAAACCCAAAAATAATGTTCCTATAACTACTAGGATGTGGTGGTAAAACGCTCACAGTAAAGCAAATATCAATGTCTTACAAGTTCTTACCATGCAGCAGGCGGTGATCGGCAACCAGCGGTGTCAAGTAACTCCGAATATTGAGTAAAGCGATTGCCAGGGGAGCGTACGTATACACGGTGTAGAAATATGTGGAGCTGGGTTGGCTATATATGGTAGCAAAAGATTAGCAATAATCAATTCAAAGATGCAATGTTGAATAAACGCTCAACGACGATACTGTGCTGGTCCTAGGCTAGACCGGACTAGAGACGCGAGCCTAGAACACTAATGAGGTCACGGCGTAGCACAACTAGCATCAATGAAGGATACTAAGTAGCTCTTGACAGCAAGATATACGTGAAGATCACAACAGAAGTGAAGATAATGAGGTGAAACAACAGCCAAGCAGGATATATCAACAACTTTGTCTCCAACTTTCCTCTAAAAAAGTTTGTGCCGATTTTTTTGTTTTTTTTCTTCTCTCTTTTTTTTCCTCACACTTTTTTTTTTCTCTCCTTTTTTTTTCTCTGACTTTTTTTTTCCTTTTTTCTCTCTTTTTTTTCTCTCTTTTTTTCTCCCTCTTTCCAAAACAAACTAGATAAGATGCAGATTGGATCAAGTGAAGATGTGAACGATCTCAACTATTATTATGACAATGAATGGTGGGTAGCACGTGGTGGAAATTGATGGATGGGTGGTGGACAGCGGAAGAGATAATGATGCAGCGGTGGCGTGACTAATGTGAACAGAACTCGAAACTCTAAACGAACTAGACACTAAGACCAGCAACTCGACACGACGATGCAATCGATAATTCAACTATGCAATCAATGAAAAGTGATAGAGGCGAGGGTGTCCCGTCTTTCGATGAGATGGTGTATTTCGCTTTGGTGGAAGTCGACTTTGACGATCCGACTACGAACGTGCGAGGACGACGCGCCTTAGCAATCGCTAAACCAACTCCGAGAGGTTATTGACCACGCCGGAGCACGATCAACCTGACCACGAGGGTCTGTTTCCTGCGAGCAAACGAAGAACAAGCAAGAAACTAAGATTGCAATCTGGATATTGCGAATATAAGATGAAAAGCTTTATTGATCAAGGTGGGGTTCTGTGACGCCTTTGTCTGGTCGTTGAACACAAACGAAGTACGCGAAGTTGCAGCTATGGCGAACTTTTAATCTAAACAAAACCCCAAAGTCTAAACGATGCCCTAAGGGCTGTATATATGGAGGAAGAGGGGGAGAATTTCGTGGCCCTTGGTGGAGGGGTCCGAAATCAACCCTATCTCTTGTTTCCCCACACATACGGACTCTAAAAATAGCCTATACTTATGTATTTCGAAATTACATGGGCCTGGCCCAATAATAAGGTGACGCAGCACCTAAAATAGCCTCGGGACGAAATTTATGAAGTGGCGTCTTGTATATTCCGTCCAAGGCTTCATGCACCCATTATGGTGGCTTCAAAGTCCTGAAATCATCACTTGTAACTCCGTTCTTGTTTCCCTTGCGCATGCCATCATCTCCATGCTTGTTCTTGCTCCAATGTTCATCCTTCTCCAAGCTAGGCCCTTCATTTGTAAGCAAAACAAATGTATCCAATTTAGGCAGCATCATATTCTCATGAACATTAGAATCATTACCAAGAAACGAAAGTACCTGGTAATTTAGTTGGCGTGCACGAGCTCTAGTAATTGGTCCAGTATGTATAGCAGCAGGGGCTGTGGGTGTAGCAATTGTATTGATGTCCTCATCAAAAAGAAAATTGCAAAGGCTCAGACTGGCTTGGACCAAGGATGAATAGATCTAACTCTTTTTTGTGGCTTTTTCTTGGACAATAGGTAAGAAAGTAAATCTAATCTAGGAAAACTGGAAATTCTCACCGAGCAACCTGAAAACTGATACCACTTGATAGAGGCGGGGTGTCCCGTTCTTTCGATGAGATGGTAACTATCGATTTGGTGGAGACGACTTTGACGATCCGACTACAAACGTGCACGACGTTGCGCCTTAGCAATCGCTAAACCAATCTCCAGAGGTTATTGACCACGCCGGTGCACGATCAACCTGACCACGAAGGTCTATTCCTGCAAGCAATCGAAGAACGAGCAAGAATATGATAAAAGCAATCTGAATATTGCAAATATGTATGAAGTATTGATAAAGGTGGGGATCCGAAAGCGGTCTTGGTCTGGTCGTTGGACACAAACGAAGTACACGAAGTTGCGTTGGCTAACTTTTAACTAAACAAATCCCAAGGAAAAACTACTAGATGGATCTACTTATATAGGAGCAAGGGGTGGCGGCCAAGGAGGTGGGAGGACGTCCCAAGGCAGCCTAAAACTAAATCTAGGTCGTACAAGGCCAATGGGCCCAAGTGGAGGTGATGTAACACCTTTGGACTTGTAGTTTGACTCGAATTCTGCTGCAGCATCAGATTGTTTCGTCCACAACTCAACGCTCCGGATGAATTTGAAGGTGATTCCAATTGGGTTGGAAAGTGCACGAAATCTAGTTTCCAACAAAAAAAGAATCACCCAATTCGGAGTCCGTATGAGAAACTTGTGTGCGTTTTGAGTCAGGTGTGTCTGTGCAGTCCGAATCTGAATCCAGAACGTGAGAGACTTGGACTCTATCTTCTCTTGGGCCAAAAGTGACGTGAGAGAACTTTTTGGACAGCAAATAAACATCTCTTTCTTCCTTATCTTCATATGTGGATTGTACAAATGTCCCATACACCTGCAATTAGACAAAACACAAAAGTGTGTGAAGTATTTTTGTTCTGGATAACATAAATAGATTATTGAATAGTTTGCACTAGAAATCACCTGACAAATATGCATATATGCAATATTTTTGGTCATATCCAAGGTAGTCATGTCCTCATCACAAGCTATGCATTCCAGCTAGCTCCGTTCGTCTTTTGTTGTTGCAGGAGGCGCATGGAGGAGGATTAATGGGACACTTTGGCGTGAAGAAGACGGAGGACGTACTTGCTACACATTTCTTTTGGCCAAAGATGAGACGGGATGTTGAGCGTTTTATTGCTCGCTGCACTACATGTCAAAAAGCTAAGTCACGACTCAATCCTCATGGTTTATATATGCCTTTGCCTGTACCTAGTGTTCCTTGGGAGGATATATATATGGACTTTGTTTTAGGTTTACCTCGAACAAAGAAGGGGAGGGATAGCATATTTGTTGTCGTGGATAGATTCTCGAAAATGGCACACTTTATACCATGTCATAAAAGCGATGATGCTGTTAATGTTGCTGATTTGTTCTTTCGTGAAATTATTCGCTTGCATGGTGTGCCAAATACTATTGTTTCAGATCGTGATACTAAATTTCTTAGCCACTTTTGGAGATGTTTATGGGCTAAGTTGGGGACTAAACTGCTTTTTAGTACTACTTGTCACCCCCAAACTGATGGACAAACTTAAGTAGTCAATAGAACATTGTCTACTATTCTTAGGGCTGTTTTGAAGAACAATAAGAAAATGTGGGAGGAATGTTTGCCTCATATTGAATTTGCTTATAATCGTTCATTACATTCTACTACTAAGATGTGCCCTTTTGAAGTTGTGTATGGTTTCCTACCTCGTGCACCTATTGATTTGTTGCCTCTTCCATCTTCGGAGAAGGTTAATTTTGATGCTAAACAACGTGCTGAATTGATTTTAAAAATGCATGAGTTAACTAAGGAAAACATTGAGCGTATGAATGCTAAATATAAACTTGCTGGAGATAAGGGTAGAAAACATGTTGTGTTTGCACCTGGAGATCTTGTTTGGTTACATTTGCGTAAGGATAGATTTCCTGATTTGCGCAAATCAAAGCTAATGCCACGTGCTGATGGTCCCTTTAAGGTGTTGGAGAAAATAAATGATAATGCATATAAACTTGAGCTGCCTGCAGATTTTGGGGTTAGTCCCACTTTTAACATTGCAGATTTGAAGCCTTATTTGGGTGAAGAAGATGAACTTCCGTCAAGGACGACTTCATTTCAAGAAGGGGAGGATGATGAGGACATCAATACAATTGTTACACCCACAGCCCCTGCTGCTATACATACTGGACCAATTACTAGAGCTCGTGCACGCCAACTAAATTACCAGGTACTTTCGTTTCTTGGTAATGATTCTAATGTTCATGAGAATATGATGCTGCCTAAATTGGATACATTTGTTTTGCTTACAAATGAAGGGCCTAGCTTGGAGAAGGATGAACATTGGAGCAAGAACAAGCATGGAGATGATGGCATGCGCAAGGGGAACAAGAACGGAGTTACAAGTGATGATTTCAGGACTTTGAAGCCACCATAATGGGTGCATGAAGCCTTGGACGAAATATACAAGATGCCACTTCATAAATTTCGTCCCGAGGCTATTTTAGGTGCTGCATCACCTTATTATTGGGCCAGGCCCATGTAATTTCGAAATACATAAGTATAGGCTATTTTTAGAGTCCGTATGTGTGGGGAAACAAGAGATAGGGTTGATTTCGGACCCCTCCACCAAGGGCCACGAAATTGCCCCCTCTTCCTCCATATATACAGCCCTTAGGGCATCGTTTAGACTTTGGGTTTTGTTTAGATTAAAAGTTCGCCATAGCTGCAACTTCGCGTACTTCGTTTGTGTTCAACGACCAGACAAAGGCGTCACAGAACCCCACCTTGATCAATAAAGCTTTGGTGGCAGTCCCGTCTTTCGATGAGATGTCCCGTCTTTCGATGAGATGATGGATATCGCTTTGGTGGCAGTCGACTTTGACGATCCGACTACGAACGTGCGAGGACGTCGCGCCTTAGCAATCGCTAAACCAACTCCGAGAGGTTATTGACCACGCCGGAGCACGATCAACCTGACCACGAGGGTCTGTTTCCTGCAAGCAAACGAAGAACAAGCAAGAAACTGAGATTGCAATCTGGATATTGCGAATATAAGATGAAAGCTTTATTGATCAAGGTGGGGTTCTGTGACGCCTTTGTCTGGTCGTTGAACACAAACGAAGTACGCGAAGTTGCAGCTATGGCGAACTTTTAATCTAAACAAAACCCAAAGTCTAAACGATGCCCTAAGGGATGTATATATGGAGGAAGAGGGGGGGAATTTCGTGGCCCTTGGTGGAGGGGTCCGAAATCAACCCTATCTCTTGTTTCCCCACACATACGGACTCTAAAAATAGCCTATACTTATGTATTTCGAAATTACATGGGCCTGGCCCAATAATAAGGTGACGCAGCACCTAAAATAGCCTCGGGACGAAATTTATGAAGTGGCATCTTGTATATTTCGTCCAAGGCTTCATGCACCCATTATGGTGGCTTCAAAGTCCTGAAATCATCACTTGTAACTCCGTTCTTGTTTCCCTGGCGCATGCCATCATCTCCATGCTTGTTCTTGCTCCAATGTTCATCCTTCTCCAAGCTAGGCCCTTCATTTGTAAGCAAAACAAATGTATCCAATTTAGGCAGCATCATATTCTCATAAACATTAGAATCATTACCAAGAAACGAAAGTACCTGGTAATTTAGTTGGCGTGCACGAGCTCTAGTAATTGGTCCAGTATGTATAGCAGCAGGGGCTGTGGGTGTAACAATTGTATTGATGTCCTCATCATCCTCCCCTTCTTGAAATGAAGTCGTCCTCGACGGAAGTTCATCTTCCTCACCCAAATAAGGCTTCAAATCTGCAATGTTAAAAGTGGGACTAACCCCAAAATATGCAGGCAGCTCAAGTTTATATGCATTATCATTTATTTTCTCTAACACCTTAAAGGGACCATCAGCACGTGGCATTAAATTTGATTTGCGCAAATCAGGAAATCTATCCTTACGCAAATGTAACCAAACAAGATCTCCAGGTGCAAACACAACATGTTTTCTACCCTTATCTCCAGCAAGTTTATATTTAGCATTCATGCTGATGAGGACATCAATACAATTGTTACACCCACAGCCCCTGCTGCTATACATACTGGACCAATTACTAGAGCTCGTGCACGCCAACTAAATTACCAGGTACTTCCGTTTCTTGGTAATGATTCTAATGTTCATGAGAATATGATGCTGCCTAAATTGGATACATTTGTTTTGCTTACAAATGAAGGGCCTAGCTTGGAGAAGGATGAACATTGGAGCAAGAACAAGCATGGAGATGATGGCATGCGCAAGGGGAACAAGAACTGAGTTACAAGTGATGATTTCAGGACTTTGAAGCCACCATAATGGGTGCATGAAGCCTTGGACGAAATATACAAGATGCCACTTCATAAATTTCGTCCCGAGGCTATTTTAGGTGCTGCGTCACCTTATTATTGGGCCAGGCCCATGTAATTTCGAAATACATAAGTATAGGCTATTTTTAGAGTCCGTATGTGTGGGGAAACAAGAGATAGGGTTGATTTCGGACCCCTCCACCAAGGGCCACGAAATTCCCCCCTCTTCCTTCATATATACAGCCCTTAGGGCATCGTTTAGACTTTGGGTTTTGTTTAGATTAAAAGTTCGCCATAGCTGCAACTTCGCGTACTTCGTTTGTGTTCAACGACCAGACAAAGGCGTCACAGAACCCCACCTTGATCAATAAAGCTTTCATCTTATATTCGCAATATCCAGATTGCAATCTCAGTTTCTTGCTTGTTCTTCGTTTGCTTGCAGGAAACAGACCCTCGTGGTCAGGTTGATCGTGCTCCGGCGTGGTCAATAACCTCTCGGAGTTGGTTTAGCGATTGCTAAGGCGCGACGTCCTCGCACGTTCGTAGTCGGATCGTCAAAGTCGACTGCCACCAAAGCGATATCCATCATCTCATCGAAAGACGGGACATCTCATCGAAAGACGGGACTGCCACCAAAGCTTTATTGATCAAGGTGGGGTTCTGTGACGCCTTTGTCTGGTCGTTGAACACAAACGAAGTACGCGAAGTTGCAGCTATGGCGAACTTTTAATCTAAACAAAACCCAAAGTCTAAACGATGCCCTAAGGGCTGTATATATGGAGGAAGAGGGGGCAATTTCGTGGCCCTTGGTGGAGGGGTCCGAAATCAACCCTATCTCTTGTTTCCCCACACATACGGACTCTAAAAATAGCCTATACTTATGTATTTCGAAATTACATGGGCCTGGCCCAATAATAAGGTGATGCAGCACCTAAAATAGCCTCGGGACGAAATTTATGAAGTGGCATCTTGTATATTTCGTCCAAGGCTTCATGCACCCATTATGGTGGCTTCAAAGTCCTGAAATCATCACTTGTAACTCCGTTCTTGTTCCCCTTGCGCATGCCATCATCTCCATGCTTGTTCTTGCTCCAATGTTCATCCTTCTCCAAGCTAGGCCCTTCATTTGTAAGCAAAACAAATGTATCCAATTTAGGCAGCATCATATTCTCATGAACATTAGAATCATTACCAAGAAACGAAAGTACCTGGTAATTTAGTTGGCGTGCACGAGCTCTAGTAATTGGTCCACTATGTATAGCAGTAGGGGTTGTGGGTGTAACAATTGTATTGATGTCCTCATCATCCTCCCCTTCTTGAAATGAAGTCGTCCTCGACGGAAGTTCATCTTCCTCACCCAAATAAGGCTTCAAATCTGCAATGTTAAAAGTGGGACTAACCCCAAAATCTGCAGGCAGCTCAAGTTTATATGCATTATCATTTATTTTCTCTAACACCTTAAAGGGACCATCAGCACGTGGCATTAGCTTTGATTTGCGCAAATCAGGAAATCTATCCTTACGCAAATGTAACCAAACAAGATCTCCATGTGCAAACACAACATGTTTTCTACCCTTATCTCCAGCAAGTTTATATTTAGCATTCATACGCTCAATGTTTTCCTTAGTTAACTCATGCATTTTTAAAATCAATTCAGCACGTTGTTTAGCATCAAAATTAACCTTCTCCGAAGATGGAAGAGGCAACAAATCAATAGGTGCACGAGGTAGGAAACCATACACAACTTCAAAAGGGCACATCTTAGTAGTAGAATGCAATGAACGATTATAAGCAAATTCAATATGAGGCAAGCATTCCTCCCACATTTTCTTATTATTCTTCAAAACAGCCCTAAGCATAGTAGACAACGTTCTATTGACTACTTCAGTTTGTCCATCAGTTTGGGGGTGACAAGTAGTACTAAAAAGCAGTTTAGTCCCCAACTTAGTGATGAGGACATCAATACAATTGTTACACCCACAGCCCCTGCTGCTATACATACTGGACCAATTACTAGAGCTCGTGCACGCCAACTAAATTACCAGGTACTTTCGTTTCTTGGTAATGATTCTAATGTTCATGAGAATATGATGCTGCCTAAATTGGATACATTTGTTTTGCTTACAAATGAAGGGCCTAGCTTGGAGAAGGATGAACATTGGAGCAAGAACAAGCATGGAGATGATGGCATGCGCAAGGGGAACAAGAACGGAGTTACAAGTGATGATTTCAGGACTTTGAAGCCACCATAATGGGTGCATGAAGCCTTGGACGAAATATACAAGATGCCACTTCCTAAATTTCGTCCCGAGGCTATTTTAGGTGCTGCGTCACCTTATTATTGGGCCAGGCCCATGTAATTTCTAAATACATAAGTATAGGCTATTTTTAGAGTCCGTATGTGTGGGGAAACAAGAGATAGGGTTGATTTCGGACCCCTCCACCAAGGGCCACGAAATTCCCCCCTCTTCCTCCATATATACAACCCTTAGGGCATCGTTTAGACTTTGGGTTTTGTTTAGATTAAAAGTTCGCCATAGCTGCAACTTCGCGTACTTCGTTTGTGTTCAACGACCAGACAAAGGCGTCACAGAACCCCACCTTGATCAATAAAGCTTTCATCTTATATTCGCAATATCCAGATTGCAATCTTAGTTTCTTGCTTGTTCTTTGTCTGCTCGCAGGAAACAGACCCTCGTGGTCAGGTTGATCGTGCTCTGGCGTGGTCAATAACCTCTCGGAGTTGGTTTAGCGATTGCTAAGGCGCGACGTCCTCGCACGTTCGTAGTCGGATCGTCAAAGTCGACTTCCACCAAAGCGATATCCATCATCTCATCGAAAGACGGGACACCTTTGCCTCTATCACTTAGCCCATAAACATCTCCAAAAGTGGCTAAGAAATTTAGTATCACGATCTGAAACAATAGTATTTGGCACACCATGCAAGCGAATAATTTCACGAAAGAACAAATCAGCAACATTAACAGCATCATCGCTTTTATGACATGGTATAAAGTGTGCCATTTTCGAGAATCTATCCACGACAACAAATATGCTATCCCTCCCCTTCTTTGTTCGAGGTAAACCTAAAACAAAGTCCATAGATATATCCTCCCAAGGAACACTAGGTACAGGCAAAGGCATATATAAACCATGAGGATTGAGTCGTGACTTAGCTTTTTGACATGTAGTGCATCGAGCAATAAAACGCTCAACATCCCGTCTCATCTTTGGCCAAAAGAAATGTGTAGCAAGTACGTCCTCCGTCTTCTTCACGCCAAAGTGTCCCATTAACCCTCCTCCATGCGCCTCCTGCAACAACAAAAGACGAACGGAGCTAGCTGGAATGCATAGCTTGTTAGCACGAAACACAAATCCATCGTTAACGACGAACTTGTTCCACATTCTTCCTTCTTTACAATTCTGCATTACATCTTTAAAATCAGCATCATGCACATATTGATCTTTGATGGTCTCCAAACCAAATATTTTGAAGTCAAGTTGTGAAAGCATAGTATAGCGACGAGACAATGCATCAGCAATAACATTTTCTTTTCCCTTCTTGTGTTTAATGACATAAGGGAAAGTCTCAATGAATTCAACCCATTTAGCATGTCTACGATTCAGTTTAGCTTGACTTTTAATATGTTTCAAAGATTCATGATCAGAATGTATAACAAATTCTTTGGCCATAAATAATGTTGCCATGTTTCTAAAGTCCGAACAAGAGCATATAATTCTTTATCATAAGTAGAATAATTCAGACTAGGCCCACTCAATTTTTCAGAAAAGTATGCAACAGGTTTGCCATCTTGTAATAACACACCTCCTAATCCAATTCCACTAGCATCACATTCAAGCTCAAAAGTCTTATTAAAATCAGGAAGTTGGAGTAAAGGAGCATGTGTCAACCTATCTTTCAATACCGTGAAGGCTTCTTCCTGTGCGGTACCCCAAAGAAAAGGCACATCTTTCTTTGTAAGCTCATTGACAGGTGCAGCAATGGTGCTGAAATCTCTCACAAAACGCCTATAGAATCCAGCGAGGCCAAGAAAACTCCTCACTTGTGTGACCGTTTTGGGCTGCGGCCAACTCTCAATAGCTTCAATCTTGGCTTTATCAACTTCAATTCCCTGTGGAGTAACAACATAGCCCAGAAAAGATACTCGGTCGGTGCAAAAGGTGCACTTCCCAAGGTTACCAAACAAACGTGCATCACGTAGAGCAATAAAAACAACACGTAAATGTTCCAAATGTTCTTCCAAAGATCTGCTATAAATCAATATGTCATCAAAGTAAACTACCACAAATCGTCCAATGAAAGCACGTAAAACTTCGTTCATTAATCTCATGAAAGTACTAGGTGCATTAGTTAACCCAAAAGGCATGACTAACCACTCATATAATCCAAACTTAGTTTTAAATGCTGTTTTCCATTCATCTCCCAATTTCATACGAATTTGATGGTAGCCACTACGCAAATCAACTTTGGAGAATATTGTAGAGCCACTCAATTCATCAAGCATATCATCTAGCCTAGGAATAGGATGACGATAACGAATAGTAATATTATTAATGCCTCTACAATCAACACACATACGTGATGTACCATCCTTTTTCGGCACTAGAATAATAGGAACAGCACAAGGACTAAGGGATTCGCGTATATAACCTTTGTCGAGAAGCTCCTGTACTTGACGCATAATCTCCTTCGTCTCCTCTGGATTGGTACGGTATGGTGCACGGTTTGGCAGTGAAGCACCGGGAATTAAGTCAATCTGATGCTCAATCCCTCGAATAGGCGGTAATCCCGGTGGCACATCTTGTGGAAAAACGTCAGCGAACTCCTGCAAAATGTTAGTGACAGCAGGAGGCAAAGAGGAAGGCACGTCCTCGAATGAAAACAATGCCTCTTTGCACACAAAAACATAGCAAACAGATTTGCTGAAATCTAGCTCATCAACATCAGATTTGGTGGCAAATAAACATGCACTTTTCAATTTAATTTCAGAAGCAACACTAGATGGTTTATTATTAGGCTTCATTTGTTGCTCAAATTCTTTTGCCACAATCTGATTTTCACTCTTATTCTTCTCCTGTTGTGCTTTATTAGCTCTATTAATATCATCTTTCAAAATGGAATCAGGAGTCATAGGAAGCAAAGTAATATTTTTATCCTTATGAACAAGAGTATAGTGATTGTTTCTACCATGGTGTACAGAATTTTTATCAAATTGCCATGGTCTACCAAGTAATAAGGAACATGCTTGCATAGGTACCACATCACAATCAACATAATCAGCATATGTAGAGATACTAAAATGCACACGAACAGTACGTGTTACCTTAACCTTGCCGCTGTTGTTGAACCATTGGATGTAGTAAGGATGTGGATGTGGTCTTGTGGTGAGAGAAAGCTTCTCCACCATCTCCATGCTAGCCAAGTTGTTGCAGCTCCCTCCGTCTATGATGACCCGCACAGAACGTTCCTTCACAACTCCCTTGGTATGGAACAAATTGTGCCTCTGATTTTGCTCAACTTGTGTGACCTGCACACTCAAAACACGTTGAGCAACTAAACATTCATACCTGTCAGCGTCTTCAGGAGCCATGTATTGCGTCTCATGATCAGAATCATCTCCACCATGTTCTTCACGTGTAATAAGAGCCAAAGTCTCCTCATCATAGTCACTAGCGGACTCATATCCACCATCCGCGGTAGCAACCATCACACGCGGAGATTTGCATTCTCTCGCATAATGACCTCCTCCCTTACAACGACGACAAATAATATCACTTGTGTGCCCTGTTGATGCCATGGAAGAAGAAGAATGCTGTGCAGGCCCCGCAGGTGCGCTCTTGGAAGATAATGGTGGTTGTGCCTGTTTTCTTGTATCACGGCTGGAGGTGGCACCGGATGGAGGTGCTGGTGCAGTTGAAGTAGAAGATGCACGTGGTGTCCATGTTGAAGGTCGGCCTGCAGAAAAGTTAGTTCGCCCCAATGCTTGTCGATCCTGCACTTCACGTTCAGCTTTACAAGCAAGATGGAATAAACGAGTGATATTAGTATACTCCTTATAGTCTAGAATGGTCTGAATCTCTCTATTCAATCCACCCAGAAAACGTGCAAGCATAGCTTCATTCTCCTCAACAATACCACATCTAATCATGCCAGTTTGTAATTCCTGCTACAGAATTTTTCCCTTGTCTTAAACGCTGCAATTTTTGAAGCAATTCACGTTGATAATATGGTGGAACCCAACGCGTACGCATAGCAGTTTTCAAAGCAGCCCAAGTAGTTGGAATAGGATATAATCTACAATGTTCAGACCACCATACACATGCAAAACTAGTGAAAGCACAAACAGCAGCAGCAACTCGTCTCTCCTCAGGATATTGTAAACATGTAAATCGTTGTTCAGTTTCTAACTCCCAAGTAAGATATATATCAGGAACATATCTACCCTCAAATGGTGGAATATTCAATTTCAGTTTAGGAATATGGACATCATCTCGTTCCTGAGGTGGTGGTGCGGGCCTACCATTACGAATATATACCTGAGGTCGACCTGGTGGTGGTGGTGCTGGTGGCTGCACGTAGTTCGGATTTTGATCAACCTCATCCTCATAATCTCCCACATAATCATCATCCTCCTGGGTACCAACAGCAGCAGTAGCAGGAGCCAAAGAAGCACCAACAGCAGTAGCATCGGCACCAGAATGTTGTCCTAGCTCAATAGGAACACGCTGTGCTCGTCCATACTGATTCGGAAGGGGCGTAGTTGTTGTTGTTGCAGAGGTGCGACAGGTGCAGTCGGTGGTGGAAGACGCGCAAGCAGTTCATTAAATCTGTTATCGAGCTTTGTTTCGAACGTCTTCTCAAGGCCAGTAATCTTCTCCATGGCCTCTTCAAAATTGTTCAGCACATCTTGCACCTGTTCAGTCATCATTTGCTGAAACTTATCATGAAGCTCCTTGTTTGATAAGTTCTCCCAGTCAATCTCGTCGGCTTGTGATCCTGGCATGGTTAGCAGCAATAGAAACACACAAGAATATGATCCTACAGACTACTAAGAAGTGGTGGTGGTGTATCACGAATCCGTCAAGCAAATCTCAAATTCTTACCAGTTCTTACCCAGCAGCAGGCGGTGATCGGCAACCGTTGTAGTCAAAACTCTCAAAGCTTGGATAGAGCGATTACCAGGGAGAGTCAAACGCACGACGTAGATGTATGTGGAGCTGGGAAGGCTTATAGTATGGTAGCAAAAAGGGTCAGCAATAATCAATTCAGAGATGCAAAGTTGAATAAACGCTCAACGATGGTATTGTGCTGGTCCTAGGCTAGACTGTGCTAGAGACGCGAGCCTAGAACACCAACAAAATCACGGCGCGGCACGTAAACAAGGGAAAAGCACACTCTGAATTTTTTTTTCGCTCTTTTTTTTTTGCGCTCTTTTTTTTTTGCGCTGATTTTTTTTTTGCGAAAAATCACTATAATGGCGAGTGTCTCAAAACTCTTCTTAGCTCAAACTGACAGGATGGGCACGAAATTTTTTCGACCAATTTTTTTTTGTTCGACTGCCCGGACCCAAAAACTGGAAACGGGTCAAAAAAAACTTCCTATAATGGCGCCTATCTCAAAACACTCAGAAACACCTAAAAAT
>NW_021282436.1:184709-204096 GCF_002162155.2 Triticum dicoccoides
CCTTAGCAATCGCTAAACCAACTCCGAGAGGTTATTGACCACGCCGGAGCACGATCAACCTGACCACGAGGGTCTGTTTCCTGCAAGCAAACGAAGAACAAGCAAGAAACTGAGATTGCAATCTGGATATTGCGAATATAAGATGAAAGCTTTATTGATCAAGGTGGGGTTCTGTGACGCCTTTGTCTGGTCGTTGAACACAAACGAAGTACGCGAAGTTGCAGCTATGGCGAACTTTTAATCTAAACAAAACCCAAAGTCTAAACGATGCCCTAAGGGCTGTATATATGGAGGAAGAGGGGGGGGGGAATTTCGTGGCCCTTGGTGGAGGGGTCCGAAATCAACCCTATCTCTTGTTTCCCCACACATACGGACTCTAAAAATAGCCTATACTTATGTATTTCGAAATTACATGGGCTTGGCCCAATAATAAGGTGACGCAGCACCTAAAATAGCCTCGGGACGAAATTTGTGAAGTGGCATCTTGTATATTTCGTCCAAGGCTTCATGCACCCATTATGGTGGCTTCAAAGTCCTGAAATCATCACTTGTAACTCCGTTCTTGTTCCCCTTGCGCATGCCATCATCTCCATGCTTGTTCTTGCTCCAATGTTCATCCTTCTCCAAGCTAGGCCCTTCATTTGTAAGCAAAACAAATGTATCCAATTTAGGCAGAATCATATTCTCATGAACATTAGAATCATTACCAAGAAACGAAAGTACCTGGTAATTTAGTTGGCGTGCACGAGCTCTAGTAATTGGTCCAGTATGTATAGCAGCAGGGGCTGTGGGTGTAACAATTGTATTGATGTCCTCATCACAAGGTTACCAAACAAATGTGCATCACGTAGAGCAATAAAAACAGCACGTAAATGTTCCAAATGTTCTTCCAAAGATCTGCTATAAATCAGTATATCATCAAAATAGACTACCACAAATCGTCCAATGAAAGCACGTAAAACATCGTTCATTAGTCTCATGAAAGTACTAGGCGCATTAGTTAACCCAAAAGGCATGACTAACCACTCATATAAACCAAACTTGGGTTTAAATGCTGTTTTCCATTCATTACCCAATTTCATACGAATTTGATGGTATCCACTACGCAAATCAACTTTCGAGAATATTGTAGAGCCACTCAATTCATCAAGCATATCATCTAGCCTAGGAATAGGATGACGATAACGAATAGTAATATTATTAATGCCTCTACAATCAACACACATACGTGATGTACCATCCTTTTTCGGCACTAGAATAATAGGAACGGCACAAGGACTAAGGGATTCACGTATATAACCTTTGTCGAGAAGCTCTTGTACTTGACGCATAATCTCCTTCGTCTCCTCTGGATTGGTACGGTATGGTGCACGGTTTGGCAGTGAAGCACCGGGAATTAAGTCAATCTGATGCTCAATCCCTCGAATAGGCGGTAATCCCGGTGGCACGTCTTGTGGAAAGACGTCAGCAAACTCCTGCAAAATGTTAGTGACAGCAAGAGGCAAAGAGGAAGGCACGTCCTCGAATGAAAATAATGCCTCTTTGCACACAAAAGCATAGCAAACAGATTTGCTGAAATCTAGCTCATCAGTATCAGATTTGGTGGCAAATAAACATGCACTTTTCAATTTAATTTCAGAAGCAACACTAGATGGTTTATTATTAGGCTTCATTTGTTGCTCAAATTCTTTTGCCACAATCTGATTTTCACTCTTATTCGTCTCCTGTTTTGCTTTATTAGCTCTATTAATATCATCTTTCAAAATGGAATCAGGAGTCATAGGAAGCAAAGTAATATTTTTATCCTTATGAACAAGAGTATAGTGATTGTTTCTACCATGGTGTACAGAATTTTTTATCAAATTGCCATGGTCTACCAAGTAATAAGGAACATGCTTGCATAGGTACCACATCACAATCAACATAATCAGCATATGTAGAGATAGTAAAATGCACACGAACAATACGTGTTACCTTAACCTTGCCGCTGTTGTTGAACCATTGGATGTAGTAAGGATATGGATGTGGTCTTGTGGTGAGAGAAAGCTTCTCCACCATCTCCATGCTAGCCAAGTTGTTGCAGCTCCCTCTGTCTATTATGACGCGCACAGAACGTTCCTTCACAACTCCCTTGGTATGGAACAAATTGTGCCTCTGATTTTGCTCAGCTTGTGTGACCTGCACACTCAAGACACGTTGAGCAACTAAACATTCATACCTGTCAGCGTCTTCAGGAGCCATGTATTGCGTCTCATGATCAGAATCATCTCCACCATGTTCTTCACATGGAATAAGAGCCAAAGTCTCCTCATCATAGTCACTAGCGGACTCATATCCACCATCCGCGGTAGCAATCATCACACGCGGAGATTTGCATTCTCTCACATAATGACCTCCTCCCTTACAACGATGACAAATAATATCACTTGTGTGCCCTGTTGATGCCATGGAAGAAGAAGAACGCTGTGCAGGCCCCGCAGGTGCGCTCTTGGCAGATAATGGTGGTTGTGCCTGTTTTCTTGTATCACGGCTGGAGGTGGCACCTGATGGAGGTGCTGGTGCAGTTGAAGTAGAAGATGCACGTGGTGTCCATGATGAAGGTCGGCCTGCAGAAAAGTTAGTTCGCCCCAATGCTTGTCGATCCTGCACTTCACGTTCAGCTTTACAAGCAAGATGGAATAAACGAGTGATATTAGTATACTCCTTATAGTCTAGAATGGTCTGAATCTCTCTATTTAATCCACCCAGAAAACGTGCAAGCATAGCTTCATTCTCCTCAACAATACCACATCTAATCATGCCAGTTTGTAATTCCTGATAATATTCTTCTACAGAATTTTTCCCTTGTCTTAAACGCTGCAATTTTTGAAGCAATTCACGTTGATAATATGGTGGAACCCAATGCGTACGCATAGCAGTTTTCAAAGCAGCCCAAGAAGTTGGAATAGGATATAATCTACCATGTTCAGACCAGCATACACATGCAAAACTAGTGAAAGCACAAACAGCAGCAGCAACTCGTCTCTCCTCAGGATATTGTAAACATGTAAATCGTTGTTCAGTTTCTAACTCCCAAGTAAGATATATATCAGGAACATATCTACCCTCAAATGGTGGAATATTCAATTTCAGTTTAGGAATATGGACATCATCTCGTACCTGAGGTGGTGGTGCAGGCCTACCATTACGAATATATACCTGAGGTCGACCTGCTGGTGGTGGTACAGGTGGCTGCACGTAGTGCTGATTTTGATCAACCTCATCCTCATAATCTCCCACATAATCATCCTCCTCCGCATCAGCAGCAGGAGCCATAGAAGTATCAACAGCAGCACCAACAGTTTGGCCAAACGCAAGAGGAACACGGCTTGCTCGGCGGAGGTCTGTTTCGCGACGTGGAGGTAGTCGTTGTTGTTGTTGTTGGAGAGGTGCGTTAGGTGCAGCGGGTGGTGGTGGTGGAAGATGCGCGAGCAATTCATTAAACTTGTTATCGAGCTTTGTTTCGAACGTCTTCTCAAGGCCAGTGATCTTCTCCATGGCCTCTTCAAAATTGTTCAACACATCTTGCACCTGTTCAGTCATCATTTGCTGAAACTTATCATGAAGCTCCTTGTTCGATAAATTCTCCCAGTCAATCTCGTCGGCTTGTGATCCTGGCATGGTTAGCAGCAATAGAAACACACAAGAATATGATCCTACAGACTACGAACAAGTGGTGGTGGTGGGTGTCACAAACCCGTCAAGCAAAACTCAAATTCTTACCAGTTCTTACCCAGCAGCAGGCGGTGATCGGCAACCGTTGTAGTCAAAACTCTCAAAGCTTGGATAGAGCGATTACCAGGGAGAGTCAAACGCACGACGTAGATGTATGTGGAGCTGGGAAGGCTTATAATATGGTAGCAAAAAGGGTCAGCAATAATCAATTCAGAGATGCAAAGTTGAATAAACGCTCAACGACGGTACTGTGCTGGTCCTAGGCTAGACTGTGCTAGAGACGCGAGCCTAGAACACCAACAAAATCACGGCGCGGCACGTAAACAAGGGAGGAGCACACTCTGAATTTTTTTTCTCTCTTTTTTGCACTTTTTTTCCTCTTTTTTTTTGCTCCGCAACAAATTTTTTTCGAAAAAGTCTACAAATGGTCTAAAAACTGCCTAGCCAGAATTTTCCAGACTTAGTTTTTTTTTTGAAATTGGAACTATTTTTCTTCTGCGGATGGCTCGGAAGTTGGGGAGTCCTTCTCTGTCACGACTCGGAGTATCGCGTGATCTGGAAATCGAGAACAATGCAACAATTACTGTACTCGGACTAGGACTGGTGGCGGAGATGAATCTGGTGGAACTCGGACTGGTGGCGGAGATAAATCTGGTGGAACACGGACAGGTGGCGGATATATGTTGCAGGTGAACTCGGATTGGTGTGATGGCGGCGGATATGTGGTGGCGTATATGGATTCGGATTGGCGGTGAATATGTGGTGGTGGTATATGGCAACAACGGCGATGATGATGCGGTGGTGATATATGGCAGCAGCGACGTTACAACCTGTGAACAGAACTCGAAACTCTAAAAGACTAGACGCTAAGACCAGCAACTGGACACGACGATGCAACCGCAAATTCAACAAAGCAAATACAGAAAAGATTATGCAAGGCTCAGATTGGTTCGGATGGGATGAACTAACCCTAATTTTTTTTGGCTTTTTCATGGACTATAGGTATGAAGAACAGACTCGATCTAAACTACGAAAAACTGTAAAATCTCACCGAGCAACTCTGAAATCTGATACCACTTGATAGAGGCAAAGCTGTCCCGTCTTTCGATGAGATGATGGATATCGCTTTGGTGGCAGTCGACTTTGACGATCCGACTACGAACGTGCGAGGACGTCGCGCCTTAGCAATCGCTAAACCAACTGCGAGAGGTTATTGACCACGCCAGAGCACGATCAACCTGACCACGAGGGTCTGTTTCCTGCGAGCAAACGAAGAACAAGCAAGAAACTGAGATTGCAATCTGGATATTGCGAATATAAGATGAAAGCTTTATTGATCAAGGTGGGGTTCTGTGACGCCTTTGTCTGGTCGTTGAACACAAACGAAGTACGCGAAGTTGCAGCTATGGCGAACTTTTAATCTAAACAAAACCCCAAAGTCTAAACGGTGCCCTAAGGGCTGTATATATGGAGGAAGAGAGGGGAATTTCGTGGCCCTTGGTGGAGCGGTCCGAAATCAACCCTATCTCTTGTTTCCCCACACATACGGACTCTAAAAATAGCCTATACTTATGTATTTCGAAATTACATGGGCCTGGCCCAATAATAAGGTGACGCAGCACCTAAAATAGCCTCGGGACGAAATTTATGAAGTGGCATCTTGTATATTTCGTCCAAGGCTTCATGCACCCATTATGGTGGCTTCAAAGTCCTGAAATCATCACTTGTAACTCCGTTCTTGTTCCCCTTGCGCATGCCATTATCTCCATGCTTGTTCTTGCTCCAATGTTCATCCTTTTCCAAGCTAGGCCCTTCATTTGTAAGCAAAACAAATGTATCCAATTTAGGCAGCATCATATTCTCATGAACATTAGAATCATTACCAAGAAACGAAAGTACCTGGTAATTTAGTTGGCGTGCACGAGCTCTAGTAATTGGTCCAGTATGTATAGCAGCAGGGGCTGTGGGTGTAACAATTGTATTGATGTCCTCATCAAAAATTAACCTTCTCCGAAGATGGAAGAGGCAACAAATCAATAGGTGCACGAGGTAGGAAACCATACACAACTTCAAAAGGGCACATCTTAGTAGTAGAATGCAATGAACGATTATAAGCAAATTCAATATGAGGCAAGCATTCCTCCCACATTTTCTTATTATTCTTCAAAACAGCCCTAAGCATAGTAGACAACGTTCTATTGACTACTTCAGTTTGTCCATCAGTTTGGGGGTGACAAGTAGTACTAAAAAGCAGTTTAGTCCCCAACTTAGCCCATAAACATCTCCAAAAGTGGCTAAGAAATTTAGTATCACGATCTGAAACAATAGTATTTGGCACACCATGCAAGCGAATAATTTTACGAAAGAACAAATCAGCAACATTAACAGCAATATCGCTTTTATGACATGGTATAAAGTGTGCCATTTTCGAGAATCTATCCACGACAACAAATATGCTATCCCTCCCCTTCTTTGTTCGAGGTAAACCTAAAACAAAGTCCATAGATATATCCTCCCAAGGAACACTAGGTACAGGCAAAGGCATATATAAACCATGAGGATTGAGTCGTGACTTAGCTTTTTGACATGTAGTGCATCGAGCAATAAAGCGCTCAACATCCCGTCTCATTTTTGGCCAAAAGAAATGTGTAGCAAGTACGTCCTCCGTCTTTTTCACGCCAAAGTGTCCCATTAATCCTCCTCCATGTGCCTCCTGCAACAACAAAAGACGAACGGAGCTAGCTGGAATGCATAGCTTGTTAGCACGAAACACAAATCCATCGTTAACGACAAACTTGTTCCACATTCTACCTTCTTTACAATTCTGCATTACATCTTTAAAATCAGCATCATGCACATATTGATCATTGATGGTCTCCAAACCAAATATTTTGAAGTCAAGTTGTGAAAGCATAGTATAGCGACGAGACAATGCATCAGCAATAACATTTTCTTTTCCCTTCTTGTGTTTAATGACATAAGGGAAAGTCTCAATGAATTCAACCCATTTAGCATGTCTACGATTCAGTTTAGCTTGACTTTTAATATGTTTCAAAGATTCATGATCAGAATGTATAAGAAATTCTTTGGGCCATAAATAATGTTGCCATGTTTCTAAAGTCCGAACAAGAGCATATAATTCTTTATCATAAGTAGAATAATTCAGACTAGGCCCACTCAATTTTTCAAAAAAGTATGCAACAGGTTTGCCATCTTGTAATAACACACCTCCTAATCCAATTCCACTAGCATCACATTCAAGCTCAAAAGTCTTATTAAAATCAGGAAGTTGGAGTAAAGGAGCATGTGTCAACTTATCTTTCAATACCGAGAAGGCTTCTTCCTGTGCGGTACCCCAAAGAAAAGACACATCTTTCTTTGTAAGCTCATTGAGAGGTGCAGCAATGGTGCTGAAATCTCTCACAAAACGCCTATAGAATCCAGCGAGGCCAAGAAAACTCCTCACTTGTGTGACCGTTTTGGGCTGCGGCCAACTCTCAATAGCTTCAATCTTGGCTTTATCAACTTAAATTCCCTGTGGAGTAACAACATAGCCAAGAAAAGATACTCGGTCGGTGCAAAAGGTGCACTTCCCAAGGTTACCAAACAAACGTGCATCACGTAGAGCAATAAAAACAGCACGTAAATGTTCCAAATGTTCTTCCAAAGATCTGCTATAAATCAATATGTCATCAAAGTAAACTACCACAAATCGTCCAATGAAAGCACGTAAAACTTCGTTCATTAATCTCATGAAAGTACTAGGTGCATTAGTTAACCCAAAAGGCATGACTAACCACTCATATAATCCAAACTTAGTTTTAAATGCTGTTTTCCATTCATCTCCCAATTTCATACGAATTTGATGGTATCCACTACGCAAATCAACTTTGGAGAATATTGTAGAGCCACTCAATTCATCAAGCATATCATCTAGCCTAGGAATAGGATGACGATAACGAATAGTAATATTATTAATGCCTCTACAATCAACACACATACGTGATGTACCATCCTTTTTCGGCACTAGAATACTAGGAACAGCAGAAGGACTAAGGGATTCGCGTATATAACCTTTGTCGAGAAGCTCTTGTACTTGACGCATAATCTCCTTCGTCTCCTCTGGATTGGTACGGTATGGTGCACGGTTTGGCAGTGAAGCACCGGGAATTAAGTCAATCTGATGCTCAATCCCTCGAATAGGCGGTAATCCCGGTGGCACGTCTTGTGGAAAGACGTTAGCGAACTCCTGCAAAATGTTAGTGACAGCAGGAGGCAAAGAGGAAGGTATGTCCTCGAATGAAAATAATGCCTCTTTGCACACAAAAGCATAGCAAACAGATTTGCTGAAATCTAGCTCATCAATATCAGATTTGGTGGCAAATAAACATGCACTTTTCAATTTAATTTCAGAAGCAACACTAGATGGTTTATTATTAGGCTTCATTGTTGCTCAAATTCTTTTGCCACAATCTGATTTTCACTCTTTTTTTTCTCCTGTTTTGCTTTATTAGCTCTATTAATATCATCTTTCAAAATGGAATCAAGAGTCATAGGAAGCAAAGTAATATTTTTATCCTTATGAACAAGAGTATAGTGATTGTTTCTACCATGATGTACAGAATGTTTATCAAATTGCCATGGTCTACCAAGTAATAAGGAACATGCTTGCATAGGTACCACATCACAATCAACATAATCAGCATATGTAGAGATACTAAAATGCACACGAACAGTACGTGTTACCTTAACCTTGCCGCTGTTGTTGAACCATTGGATGTAGTGATAGAGGCAAAGGTGTCCCGTCTTTCGATGAGATGATGGATATCGCTTTGGTGGAAGTCGACTTTGACGATCCGACTACGAACGTGGGAGGACGTCGCACCTTAGCAATCGCTAAACCAACTCCGAGAGGTTATTGACCACGCCGGAGCACGATCAACCTGACCACGAGGGTCTGTTTCCTGCGAGCAAACGAAGAACAAGCAAGAAACTGAGATTGCAATCTAGATATTGCGAATATAAGATGAAAGCTTTATTGATCAAGGTGGGGTTCTATGACGCCTTTGTCTGGTCGTTGAACACAAACGAAGTACGCGAAGTTGCAGCTATGGCGAACTTTTAATCTAAACAAAACCCAAAGTCTGAACGATGCCCTAAGGGCTGTATATATGGTGGAAGAGGGGGGGAATTTCGTGGCCCTTGGTGGAGGGGTCCGAAATCAACCCTATCTCTTGTTTCCCCACACATACAGACTCTAAAAATAGCCTATACTTATGTATTTCGAAATTACATGGGCCTGGCCCAATAATAAGGTGACGCAGCACCTAAAATAGCCTCGGGACGAAATTTATGAAGTGGCATCTTGTATATTTCGTCCAAGGCTTCATGCACCCATTATGGTGGCTTCAAAGTCCTGAAATCATCACTTGTAACTCCGTTCTTGTTCCCCTTGCGCATGCCATCATCTCCATGCTTGTTCTTGCTCCAATGTTCATCCTTCTCCAAGCTAGGCCCTTCATTTGTAAGCAAAACAAATGTATCCAATTTAGGCAGCATCATATTCTCATGAACATTAGAATCATTACCAAGAAACGAAAGTACCTGGTAATTTAGTTGGCGTGCACGAGCTCTAGTAATTGGTCCAGTATGTATAGCAGCAGGGGCTGTGGGTGTAACAATTGTATTGATGTCCTCATTAGTTGAATTCATTGAGACTTTCCCTTATGTCATTAAACACAAGAAGGGAAAAGAAAATGTTATTGCTGATGCATTGTCTCGTCGCTATACTATGCTTTCACAACTTGACTTCAAAATATTTGGTTTGGAGACCATCAAAGATCAATATGTGCATGATGCTGATTTTAAAGATGTAATGCAGAATTGTAAAGAAGGAAGAATGTGGAACAAGTTTGTTGTTAACGATGGATTTGTGTTTCGTGCTAACAAGCTATGCATTCCAGCTAGCTCCGTTCGTCTTTTGTTGTTGCAGGAGGCGCATGGAGGAGGATTAATGGGACACTTTGGCGTGAAGAAGACGGAGGACGTACTTGCTACACATTTCTTTTGGCCAAAGATGAGACGGGATGTTGAGCGTTTTATTGCTCGCTGCACTACATGTCAAAAAGCTAAGTCACGACTCAATCCTCATGGTTTATATATGCCTTTGCCTGTACCTAGTGTTCCTTGGGAGGATATATCTATGGACTTTGTTTTAGGTTAACCTCGAACAAAGAAGGGGAGGGATAGCATATTTGTTGTCGTGGATAGATTCTCGAAAATGGCACACTTTATACCATGTCATAAAAGCGATGATGCTGTTAATGTTGCTGATTTGTTCTTTCGTGAAATTATTCGCTTGCATGGTGTGCCAAATACTATTGTTTCAGATCGTGATACTAAATTTCTTAGCCACTTTTGGAGATGTTTATGGGCTAAGTTGGGGACTAAACTGCTTTTTAGTACTACTTGTCACCCCCAAACTGATGGACAAACTGAAGTAGTCAATAGAACGTTGTCTACTATGCTTAGGGCTGTTTTGAAGAATAATAAGAAAATGTGGGAGGAATGCTTGCCTCATATTGAATTTGCTTATAATCGTTCATTGCATTCTACTACTAAGGTGTGCCCTTTTGAAGTTGTGTATGGTTTCCTACCTCGTGCACCTATTGATTTGTTGCCTCTTCCATCTTCGGAGAAGGTTAATTTTGATGCTAAACAACGTGCTGAATTGATTTTAAAAATGCATGAGTTAACTAAGGAAAACATTGATCGTATGAATGCTAAATATAAACTTGCCGGAGATAAGGGTAGAAAACATGTTGTGTTCGCACCTGGAGATCTTGTTTGGTTACATTTGCGTAAGGATAGATTTCCTGATTTGCGCAAATCAAAGCTAATGCCACGTGCTGATGGTCCCTTTAAGGTGTTAGAGAAAATAAATGATAATGCATATAAACTTGAGCTGCCTGCAGATTTTGGGGTTAGTCCCACTTTTAACATTGCAGATTTGAAGCCTTATTTGGGTGAGGAAGATGAACTTCCGTCGAGGACGACTTCATTTCAAGAAGGGGAGGATGATGAGGACATCAATACAATTGTTACACCCACAGCCCCTGCTGCTATATATACTGGACCAATTACTAGAGCTCGTGCACGCCAACTAAATTACCAGGTACTTTCGTTTCTTGGTAATGATTCTAATGTTCATGAGAATATGATGCTGCCTAAATTGGATACATTTGTTTTGCTTACAAATGAAGGGCCTAGCTTGGAGAAGGATGAACATTGGAGCAAGAACAAGCATGGAGATGATGGCATGCGCAAGGGAAACAAGAACGGAGTTACAAGTGATGATTTCAGGACTTTGAAGCCACCATAATGGGTGCATGAACCCTTGGACGAAATATACAAGACGCCACTTCATAAATTTCGTCCCGAGGCTATTTTAGGTGCCGCGTCACCTTATTATTGGGCCAGGCCCATGTAATTTCGAAATACATAAGTATAGGCTATTTTTAGAGTCCGTATGTGTGGGGAAACAAGAGATAGGGTTGATTTCGGACCCCTCCACCAAGGGCCACGAAATTCTCCCCCTCTTCCTCCATATATACAGCCCTTAGGGCATCGTTTAGACTTTGGGTTTTGTTTAGATTAAAAGTTCGCCATAGCTGCAACTTCGCGTACTTCGTTTGTGTTCAACGACCAGACAAAGGCGTCACAGAACCCCACCTTGATCAATAAAGCTTTCATCTTATATTCGCAATATCCAGATTGCAATCTTAGTTTCTTGCTTGTTCTTCGTTTGCTCGCAGGAAACAGACCCTCGTGGTCAGGTTGATCGTGCTCCGGCGTGGTCAATAACCTCTCGGAGTTGGTTTAGCGATTGCTAAGGCGCGACGTCCTCGCACGTTCGTAGTCGGATCGTCAAAGTCGACTTCCACCAAAGCGAAATCCACCATCTCATCGAAAGACGGGACACCTTTGCCTCTATCACTTGGTATGAAACAAATTGTGCCTCTGATTTTGCTCAGCTTGTGTGACCTGCACACTCAAAACACGTTGAGCAACTAAACATTCATACCTGTCAGCGTCTTCAGGAGCCATGTATTGCGTCTCATGATCAGAATCATCTCCACCATGTTCTTCACGTGTAATAAAAGCCAAAGTCTCCTCATCATAGTCACTAGCGGACTCATATCCACCATCCGCGGTAGCAATCATCACACGCGGAGATTTGCATTCTCTCGCTTAATGACCTCCTCCCTTACAACGACGACAAATAATATCACTTGTGTGCCCTGTTGATGCCATGGAAGAAGAAGAACGCTGTGCAGGCCCCGCAGGTGCGCTCTTGGCAGATAATGGTGGTTGTGCCTGTTTTCTTGTATCACGGCTGGAGGTGGCACCGGATGGAGGTGCTGGTGCAGTTGAAGTAGAAGATGCACGTGGTGTCCATGATGAAGGTCGGCCTGCAGAAAAGTTAGTTCGCCCCAATGCTTGTCGATCCTGCACTTCACGTTCTGCTTTACAAGCAAGATGGAATAAACGAGTGATATTAGTATACTCCTTATAGTCTAGAATGGTCTGAATCTCTCTATTTAATCCACCCAGAAAACGTGCAAGCATAGCTTCATTCTCCTCAACAATACCACATCTAATCATGCCAGTTTGTAATTCCTGATAATATTCTTCTACAGAATTTTTCCCTTGTCTTAAACGCTGCAATTTTTGAAGCAATTCACGTTGATAATATGGTGGAACCCAACGCGTACGCATAGCAGTTTTCAAAGCAGCCCAAGTAGTTGGAATAGGATATAATCTAGAATGTTCAGACCACCATACACATGCAAAACTAGTGAAAGCACAAACGGCAGCAGCAACTCGTCTCTCCTCAGGATATTGTAAACATGTAAATCGTTGTTCAGTTTCTAACTCCCAAGTAAGATATATATCAGGAACATATCTACCCTCAAATGGTGGAATATTCAATTTCAGTTTAGGAATATGGACATCATCTCGTACCTGAGGTGGTGGTGCAGGCCTACCATTACGAATATATACCTGAGGTCGACCTGCTGGTGGTGGTACAGGTGGCTGCACGTAGTGTTGATTTTGATCAACCTCATCCTCATAATCTCCCACATAATCATCCTCCTCCGCATCAGGAGCAGGAGCCACAGAAGTATCAACAGCAGCACCAACAGTTTGGCCAAACGCAAGAGGAACACGGCTTGCTCGGCGGAGGTCTGCTTCGCGACGTGGAGGTAGTCGTTGTTGTTGTTGTTGGAGAGGTGCGTTAGGTGCAGCGGGTGGTGGTGGTGGAAGACGCGCGAGCAATTCATTAAACTTGTTATCGAGCTTTGTTTCGAACGTCTTCTCAAGGCCAGTGATCTTCTCCATGGCCTCTTCAAAATTGTTCAACACATCTTGCACCTGTTCAGTCATCATGTGCTGAAACTTATCATGAAGCTCCTTGTTCGATAAATTCTCCCAGTCAATCTCGTCGGCTTGTGATCCTGGCATGGTTAGCAGCAATACAAACACACAAGAATATGATCCTACAGACTACGAACAAGTGGTGGTGGTGGGTGTCACAAATCCGTCAAGCAAATCTCAAATTCTTACCAGTTCTTACCCAGCAGCAGGCGGTGATCGGCAACCGTTGTAGTCAAAAACTCTCAAAGCTTGGATAGAGCGATTACCAGGGAGAGTCAAACGCACGACGTAGATGTATGTGGAGCTGGGAAGGCTTATAATATGGTAGCAAAAAGGGTCAGCAATAATCAATTTAGAGATGCAAAGTTGAATAAACGCTCAACGACGGTACTGTGCTGGTCCTAGGCTAGACTGTGCTAGAGACGCGAGCCTAGAACACTAACAAAATCACGGCGCGGCACGTAAACAAGGGAAAAGCACACTCTGAAATTTTTTATTTTTTTCGCTCTTTTTTTTTGCGCTCTTTTTTTTTTGCGCTGCTTTTTTTTTGCGAAAAATCACTATAATGGCGAGTGTCTCAAAACTCTTCCTAGCTCAAACTGACAGGATGGGCACGAAAGTTTTTCGACCAATTTTTTTTTTTCGACTGCCCGGACCCAAAAACTGGAAACGGGTCAAAAAAAACTTCCTATAATGGCACCTGTCTCAAAACATTCAAAAACACCTAAAAATAGGATAGCCAGAAATTTTTTCGAAAAATGCGTTTTCGAAAATTTTTGGGCCTAAACGGAGCGTGGCTACCCGACTCTTTTTTTTTTTCCGAAACCTACTCCGGCAAGGAAACACGAATCGGAATCTGGATGGATCCCGAAAACAAACCTAATAAGCAAGGAACTCGGATTGGTGGTGGATATATGGTGGTGGTATATGGCAGCGGTGGTGGTAGCGGTGGTAGTATATGGATATGGATCGGTGGTGGTATATGGACACGGATTGGTGGTGGTATATGGATACGGATTCGGTGCGGTGGTGGTAGATGGCAGGGGCGATGATGATGGTGCGGCGGCGACGTGACAACTTATGACCAGAACTCGAAACTCTAAAAGACTAGACTCTAAGACCAGCAACTAGACACGACGATGCAACAGCAAATTCAACAAAGCAAAACCCTAAAAAGATTATGCAAGGCTCAGATTGGTTCGGATATGATGAATTAACCCTAATTTTTTTTTGTGTGGCTTTTTCGTGGACTCTAGGTATGAAGAACAGACTCGATCTAAACTACGAAAAACTGTAAAATCTCACCGAGCAACCTGGAAATCTGATACCACTTGATAGAGGCTAAGGTGTCCCGTCTTTCGATGAGATGGTGGATTTCGCTTTGGTGGAAGTCGACTTTGACGATCCGACTACGAACGTGCGAGGACGTCGCGCCTTAGCAATCGCTAAACCAACTCCGAGAGGTTATTGACCACGCCGGAGCACGATCAACCTGACCACGAGGGTCTGTTTCCTGCGAGCAAACGAAGAACAAGCAAGAAACTGAGATTGCAATCTGGATATTGCGAATATAAGATGAAAGCTTTATTGATCAAGGTGGGGTTCTGTGACGCCTTTGTCTGGTCGTTGAACACAAACGAAGTACGCGAAGTTGCAGCTATGGCGAACTTTTAATCTAAACAAAACCCAAAGTCGAAACGATGCCCTAAGGGCTGTATATATGGAGGAAGAGGGGGGAATTTCGTGGCCCTTGGTGGAGGGGTCCGAAATCAACCCTATCTCTTGTTTCCCCACACATACGGACTCTAAAAATAGCCTATACTTATGTATTTCGAAATTACATGGGCCTGGCCCAATAATAAGGTGACGCAGCACCTAAAATAGCCTCGGGACGAAATTTATGAAGTGGCATCTTGTATATTTCGTCCAAGGCTGCATGCACCCATTATGGTGGCTTCAAAGTCCTGAAATCATCACTTGTAACTCCGTTCTTGTTCCCCTTGCGCATGCCATCATCTCCATGCTTGTTCTTGCTCCAATGTTCATCCTTCTCCAAGCTAGGCCCTTCATTTGTAAGCAAAACAAATGTATCCAATTTAGGCAGCATCATATTCTCATGAACATTAGAATCATTACCAAGAAACGAAAGTACCTGGTAATTTAGTTGGCGTGCACGAGCTCTAGTAATTGGTCCAGTATGTATAGCAGCAGGGGCTGTGGGTGTAACAATTGTATTGATGTCCTCATCAATTAGGCTTCATTTGTTGCTCAAATTCTTTTGCCACAATCTGATTTTCACTCTTATTCTTCTCCTGTTGTGCTTTATTAGCTCTATTAATATCATCTTTCAAAATGGAATCAGGAGTCATAGGAAGCAAAGTAATATTTTTATCCTTATGAACAAGAGTATAGTGATTGTTTCTACCATGGTGTACAGAATTTTTATCAAATTGCCATGGTCTACCAAGTAATAAGGAACATGCTTGCATAGGTACCACATCACAATCAACATAATCAGCATATGTAGAGATACTAAAATGCACACGAACAGTACGTGTTACCTTAACCTTGCCGCTGTTGTTGAACCATTGGATGTAGTAAGGATGTGGATGTGGTCTTGTGGTGAGAGAAAGCTTCTCCACCATCTCCATGCTAGCCAAGTTGTTGCAGCTCCCTCCGTCTATGATGACGCACACAGAACGTTCCTTCACAACTCCCTTGGTATGGAACAAATTGTGCCTCTGATTTTGCTCAGCTTGTGTGACCTGCACACTCAAAACACGTTGAGCAACTAAACATTCATACCTGTTAGCGTCTTCAGGAGCCATGTATTGCGTCTCATGATCAGAATCATCTCCACCATGTTCTTCACGTGTAATAAGAGCCAAAGTCTCCTCATCATAGTCACTAGCGGACTCATATCCACCATCCGCGGAAGCAATCATCACACGCGGAGATTTGCATTCTCTCGCATAATGACCTCCTCCCTTACAACGACGACAAATAATATCACTTGTGTGCCCTGTTGATGCCATGGAAGAAGAAGAACGCTGTGCAGGCCCCGCAGGTGCGCTCTTGGCAGATAATGGTGGTCGTGCCTGTTTTCTTGTATCACGGCTGGAGGTGGCACCGGATGGAGGTGCTGGTGCAGTTGAAGTAGAAGATGCACGTGGTGTCCATGATGAAGGTCGGCCTGCAGAAAAGTTAGTTCGCCCCAATGCTTGTCGATCCTGCACTTCACGTTCAGCTTTACAAGCAAGATGGAATAAACGAGTGATATTAGTATACTCCTTATAGTCTAGAATGGTCTGAATCTCTCTATTTAATCCACCCAGAAAACGTGCAAGCATAGCTTCATTCTCCTCAACAATACCACATCTAATCATGCCAGTTTGTAATTCCTGATAATATTCTTCTACAGAATTTTTTCCTTGTCTTAAGCGCTGTAATTTTTGAAGCAATTCACGTTGATAATATGGTGGAACCCAAAGCGTACGCATAGCAGTTTTCAAAGCAGCCCAAGTAGTTGGAATAGGATATAATCTACAATGTTCAGACCACCATACACATGCAAAACTAGTGAAAGCACAAACAGCAGCAGCAACTCGTCTCTCCTCAGGATATTGTAAACATGTAAATCGTTGTTCAGTTTCTAACTCCCAAGTAAGATATATATCAGGAACATATCTACCCTCAAATGGTGGAATATTCAATTTCAGTTTAGGAATATGGACATCATCTCGTACCTGAGGTGGTGGTGCAGGCCTACCATTACGAATATATACCTGAGGTCGACCTGCTGGTGGTGGTACAGGTGGCTGCACGTAGTGTTGATTTTGATCAACCTCATCCTCATAATCTCCCACATAATCATCCTCCTCCGCATCAGCAGCAGGAGCCACAGAAGTATCAACAGCAGCACCAACAGTGATAGAGGCAAAGGTGTCCCGTCTTTCGATGAGATGATGGATATCGCTTTGGTGGAAGTCGACTTTGACGATCCGACTACGAACGTGCGAGGACGTCGCGCCTTAGCAATCGCTAAACCAACTCCGAGAGGTTATTGACCACGCCGGAGCACGATCAACCTGACCACGAGGGTCTGTTTCCTGCGAGCAAACGAAGAACAAGCAAGAAACTGAGATTGCAATCTGGATATTGCGAATATAAGATGAAAGCTTTATTGATCAAGGTGGGGTTCTGTGACGCCTTTGTCTGGTCGTTGAACACAAACGAAGTACGCGAAGTTGCAGCTATGGCGAACTTTTAATCTAAACAAAACCCAAAGTCTAAACGATGCCCTAAGGGCTGTATATATGGAGGAAGAGGGGGGAATTTCGTGGCCCTTGGTGGAGGAGTCCGAAATCAACCCTATCTCTTGTTTTCCCACACATACGGACTCTAAAAATAGCCTATACTTATGTATTTCAAAATTACATGGGCCTGGCCCAATAATAAGGTGACGCAGCACCTAAAATAGCCTCGGGACGAAATTTATGAAGTGGCGTCTTGTATATTTCGTCCAAGGCTTCATGCACCCGTTATGGTGGCTTCAAAGTCCTGAAATCATCACTTGTAACTCCGTTCTTGTTCCCCTTGCGCATGCCATCATCTCCATGCTTGTTCTTGCTCCATTGTTCATCCTTCTCCAAGCTAGGCCCTTCATTTGTAAGCAAAACAAATGTATCCAATTTAGGCAGCATCATATTCTCATGAACATTAGAATCATTACCAAGAAACGAAAGTACCTGGTAATTTAGTTGGCGTGCACGAGCTCTAGTAATTGGTCCAGTATGTATAGCAGCAGGGGCTGTGGGTGTAACAATTGTATTGATGTCCTCATCAATATTGAACTAGCTTCTGCAACTATTTAGATGCGGCTCGTCGCTATCTTCAATTTGAGTACTCACGGAGCCAAAACTGACTTCGTATGAGGAAGATACACCTGTTTTACTGAACAGTGCGCAAAACAGATTCCAATCCGAATTCAGGTACGAGATTGATTCTAGATAGATCCAATTTTTTTTTCTTCTCTCTTTTTTTTCTCACGCTTTTTTTTCTTTTTCTTCTCCTTTTTTTCTCTGACTTTTTTTTTCTCTCGTTTTTTTTCTCTCTTTTTTTCTCCCTCTTTCCAAAACAAACTATATCTCAACTATTATTATGACAATGAGTGGTGGGTAGCACGTGGTGAAAATTGATGGATGGGTGGTGGACAGCGGAAGAGATAATGATGCAGCGGTGGCGTGACTAATGTGAACAGAACTCGAAACTCTAAACGAACTAGACACTAAGACCAGCAACTCGACACGATGATGCAACCGATAATTCAACTATGCAAGCAATGAAAAGAAAATTGCAAAGGCTCAGATTGGCTTGGACCAAGGATGAATAGATCTAACTCTTTTTTGTGGCTTTTTCTTGGACAATAGGTAAGAAAATAAATCTAATCTAGGAAAACTGGAAATTCTCACCGAGCAACCTGAAAACTGATACCACTTGATAGAGGCGAGGTGTCCCGATCTTTCGATGAGATGATAACTATCGATTTGGTGGAGACGACTTTGACGATCCGACTACAAACGTGCATGACGTTGCGCCTTAGCAATCGCTAAACCAATCTCCTGAGGTTACTGACGATGCCGGAAGCACGGTCAGCCTGACCACGAAGGTCTATTCCTGCAAGCAATCGAAGAACGAGCAAGAATATGATAAAGCAATCTGAATATTGCAAATATATATGAGGTATTGATAATGGTGGGGATCCATAAGCGGTCTTGGTCTGGTCGTTGGACACAAACGAAGTTGATGAGGACATCAATACAATTGTTACACCCACAGCCCCTGCTGCTATACATACTGGACCAATTACTAGAGCTCGTGCACGCCAACTAAATTACCAGGTACTTTCGTTTCTTGGTAATGATTCTAATGTTCATGAGAATATGATGCTGCCTAAATTGGATACATTTGTTTTGCTTACAAATGAAGGGCCTAGCTTGGAGAAGGATGAACATTGGAGCAAGAACAAGCATGGAGATGATGGCATGCGCAAGGGGAACAAGAACGGAGTTACAAGTGATGATTTCAGGACTTTGAAGCCACCATAATGGGTGCATGAAGCCTTGGACGAAATATACAAGATTCCACTTCATAAATTTCGTCCCGAGGCTATTTTAGGTGCTGCGTCACCTTATTATTGGGCCAGGCCCATGTAATTTCGAAATACATAAGTATA
>NW_021282437.1:0-2301 GCF_002162155.2 Triticum dicoccoides
TGTATATATGGAGGAAGAGAGGGGGAATTTCGTGGCCCTTGGTGGAGGGGTCCGAAATCAACCCTATCTCTTGTTTCCCCACACATACGGACTCTAAAAATAGCCTATACCTATGTATTTCGAAATTACATGGGCCTGGCCCAATAAAAAGGTGACGCAGCACCTATAATAGCCTCGGGACGAAATTTATGAAGTGGCATCTTGTATATTTCGTCCATGGCTTCATGCACCCATTATGGTGGCTTCAAAGTCCTGAAATCATCACTTGTAACTCCGTTCTTGTTCCCCTTGCGCATGGCATCATCTCCATGCTTGTTCTTGCTCCAATGTTCATCCTTCTCCAAGCTAGGCCCTTCATTTGTAAGCAAAACAAATGTATCCAATTTAGGCAGCATCATATTCTCATGAACATTAGAATCATTACCAAGAAACGAAAGTACCTGATAATTTAATTGGCGTGCGCGAGCTCTAGTAATTGGTCCCGTATATGTAGCAGTAGGGGCTGTGGGTGTAACAATGGTACTGATGTACTCATCACAAAGGCATATATAAACCATGAGGATTGAGTCATGACTTAGCTTTTTGACATGTAGTGCAGCGAGCAATAAAACGCTCAACATCCCGTCTCATCTTTGGCCAAAAGAAATGTGTAGCAAGTACCTCCTCCGTCTTCTTCACGCCAAAGTGTCCCATTAATCCTCCTCCATGCGCCTCATGCAACAACAAAAGACGAACGGAGCTAGCTGGAATGCATAGCTTGTTAGCACGAAACACAAATCCATCGTTAACGACGAACTTGTTCCACATTCTTCCTTCTTTACAATTCTGCATTACATCTTTAAAATCAGATCATGCACATATTGATCTTTGATGGTCTCCAAACCAAATATTTTGAAGTCAAGTTGTGAAAGCATAGTATAGCGGCGAGACAATGCATCAGCAATAACATTTTCTTTTCCCTTCTTGTGTTTAATGACATAAGGAAAAGTCTCAATGAATTCAACCCATTTAGCATGTGTACGATTCAGTTTAGCTTGACTTTTAATATGTTTCAAAGATTCATGATCAGAATGTATAACAAATTCTTTGGGCCATAAATAATGTTGCCATGTTTCTAAAGTCCGAACAAGAGCATATAATTCTTTATCATAAGTAGAATAATTCAGACTAGGCCCACTCAATTTTTCAGAAAAGTATGCAACAGGTTTGCCATCTTGTAATAACACACCGCCTAATCCAATTCCACTAGCATCACATTCAAGCTCAAAAGTCTTATTAAAATCAGGAAGTTGGAGTAAAGGAGCATGTGTCAACTTATCTTTCAATACCGAGAAGGCTTCTTCCTGTGCGGTACCCCAAAGAAAAGGCACATCTTTCTTTGTAAGCTCATTGAGAGGTGCAGCAAGGGTGCTGAAATCTCTCACAAAACGCCTATAGAATCCAGCGAGGCCAAGAAAACTCCTCACTTGTGTGACCGTTTTGGGTTGCGGCCAACTCTCAATAGCTTCAATCTTGGCTTTATCAACTTTAATTCCCTGTGGAGTAACAACATAGCCAAGAAAAGATATTCGGTTGGTGCACTTCCCAAGGTTACCAAACAAACGTGCATCACGTAGAGCAATAAAAACAGCACGTAAATGTTCCAAATGTTCTCACAAAGATCTGCTATAAATCAATATGTCATCAAAGTAAACTACCACAAATCGTCCAATGAAAGCACGTAAAACTTCGTTCATTAATCTCATGAAAGTACTAGGTGCATTAGTTAACCCAAAAGGCATGACTAACTACTCATATAATCCAAACTTAGTTTTAAATGTTGTTTTCCATTCATCTCCCAATTTCATATGAATTTGATGGTATCCACTACGCA
The DNA here is from genome assembly GCF_002162155.2 of Triticum dicoccoides. Taxonomy (NCBI): domain Eukaryota; kingdom Viridiplantae; phylum Streptophyta; class Magnoliopsida; order Poales; family Poaceae; genus Triticum; species Triticum dicoccoides. The sequence continues at coordinate 1,874 of NW_021282437.1, forward strand.
AATCAACTTTGGAGAATATTGTAGAGCCACTCAATTCATCAAGCATATCATCGAGCCTAGGAATAGGATGACGATAACAAATAGTAATATTATTAATGCCTCTACAATCAACACACATACGTGATGTACCATCCTTTTTCGGCACTAGAATAATAGGAACAGCACAAGGACTAAGGGATTCGCGTATATAACCTTTGTCGAGAAGCTCTTGTACTTGACGCATAATCTCCTTCGTCTCCTCTGGATTGGTACGGTATGGTGCACGGTTTGGCAGTGAAGCACCGGGAATTAAGTCAATCTGATGCTCAATCCCTCGAATAGGCGGTAATCCCGGTGGCACGTCTTGTGGAAAGACGTCAGCGAACTCCTGCAAAATGTTAGTGACAGCAGGAGGCAAAGAGGAAGGCACGTCCTCGAATGAAAATAAT
>NW_021282438.1:0-1465 GCF_002162155.2 Triticum dicoccoides
CAAACATACTAATGGCGCATCCTGCTCAAGTGCGCCATTAGTAGTTGTAACTAGTAATGGCGCACCATGCAAGAGGTGCGCCATTAGTAAGTGGGCAGCAACAAGATATTTGGGACAGCCTCTCCTACCCACACACTCACTTTCTCCCCACTTCATTCTCTCCACCTCCTCCTTGTCTCGGGTGCCTCCTCTTTTTCACCTCATTTCCACCATAGATTCATTCAAATTAAGTGGTTAAATTACCTTGTTTTAATAGGTAAGTAAGGGGGGAAGCTATATTTAGGTTGTTCTCCTTACAACAATGTGCACATGCACTTTTTACGGCCTAGCTAGATCTATGTATGTTCGTGGTGTTGCATATGTTTATGGTGTTGCATATGTGTTTGTGTTTGGAGGTGTACCGGTATTTGATATGCGATAGTTGCCAATATTTTGCCGGAATGTTGATTCATTTCCGTTTCGGCGAGAATTTTGGCATTAAGCATTCTTTTTTGTCCTATTTTTAGGGAAAGTCATGCCAAATTTTTGTTTGGTTCTAAAATATCGTTTTGCTCTACCCCGCAGGCGACCATGGTCCGCACGATGACCGAAGGCATCGTGAATAGGTTTTTGAGGTCCGCGAAGGCCGAGATGCTTCAAAAGAACGAGACGGAGATAAGATGTCCGTGTTGAAGATGCAAGCTGAAGAGCCTTATTGCGGACCCGGATTCCGGGCAGGTGTGGGACCACCTGCTGTTGCGTGGTTTCATGGATGGCTATCGGTGGCAAGGTGATAAAGATGACTACGAAGTCGTCCATGCGGGCCGGGCAAGAAATGAGGAAGGACAGCAAGACAACCACCGCGGCTCGGGCGGGCGAGAAGACGAAGAATCCCCAGGAGATGATCACGACTGTGATGCTGTACACAGTCATCATGTAGAAGATGCAGGACATGATGATGAGGAAGATGCCGGAGCAGGCGACGGGCATGATCATGAAGATGATGATGCCGGCGGAGCAGACGACGTTGGACCATCGATGGGCTGGGTGCAGGACCCTCATATTCAAGAGCTGCTTCTCAAGCAGACGGATAACGCAAGAGCTGCCGCCCGAGAGAAAGCCAAGATGGATCAACTTGAGTTAGACGCGGTTACTCCATTGTATGAAGGATGCAGGCCCGAGGATACCCGCCTGAAAGTAACGCTCATGGCCTTGGAGATGAAGGTAAAACACAAAATGACCGACGCATGCTTCGACGAGAACATGTCATTCTGGCACGAACGTCTTCCCAAGGGGAACAAGTGCCCGACCAGTTTGGAGGAGGCGAAGAAAATCGTGTGTCCTCTGGATTTACCGCACGTGAAATACCATGTGTGCATGAACAATTGCATCATTTATCGGGACGAGCACGCGGAGTCTACAATATGTCCGGTGTGCGGTGTCACTCGATACAAGAAGAGGAAGAAAGCTCCTCGAAAAGTGGTGT
>NW_021282439.1:0-711 GCF_002162155.2 Triticum dicoccoides
GTGCACGAGAGCATGTGCTTGTAGTTCAAATTTGACTTATGCACATTAAATGACCAAAAACTCAATTAATGTATAAAAAACGAAAAACGAACCCGGAATAATTCCAGAATTTAACATGGCACTAATGTAGTTCTATGTTGCCTTTGTTAAGAAACTCAAGGGCGGGGGGGGGGGTGGCACGTTCCCTCTTAGAACCACGAGCTTCCAAATCGGCCCAATTTTTACCACAACATGTTAGTGCCATGACATGACAGCATGCCAAGTTTCATTACATGAATTTAAAATCTAAGTTTCTCGATGTTCTCGGCAGAGTCATGACGCCCAGATGTTTGAATTTCATTCTCATTTCTTCCATGGGACCTAGAAATTCAACCAAGGACACACATGTGATTTTTCAACCCACTTTGGTGCACCGGAGCATGTGCATGCAATTCATATTTAGATTATGCACATTAAAAGTCCAGAAACTCAATTAATGTATAAAAAGGCCAAATGAACCCGAAATAATTCCAAAATTTAACAGGGCACTCATATAGTTCTATGTTGCCTCTGTAAATAAAATCAGGGGGGAGGCAGCGTATATTGTTTCGCACACAAAGGTGACACGTTCCCTCTCGGAACCACGAGGCTTGTTGAGAGAATCTCCGGTTTTGCAAGAGGCTTATACCAAAACTTGTCCCAATTCAGCCAAAAATTATACGTATGAAAACA
>NW_021282440.1:0-1881 GCF_002162155.2 Triticum dicoccoides
TGGCTTGACGGCTCCTTTGTGGAGACTGTGAAAGGGTGGCAATCGGGGTGGTTCTACGGACACGAAGTCCTGGCGGCCGAGGAATACGGACACGAACCCCCGTGTAGGGGATACCCAAAACACAAACCGCTAGAAGAAGAGGTCGAAGAGCGTGAACTTCCAGCACAAGACGAGGCTGACCGGCCACCACGTGGCCGGGACAAAATGGCATATCAGGCCGAACACCAGCCCGCACCCCCACGCCGGTTCACTATGGCCTGGGCCAATACGCAGGACCTACGAGACATATTGGAAAACAACGCAGGACAACCAAGATCGATCTACGGATCACGGGGGCGTGCCACAGCTCATGACACCGATCGTCATGCCAGATACAATACTGATAAATCCGACCGGACCGGATATAAACAACCAGACCTAATCGGACTACGCTGCGACATAGCTCGGCACAGAGGCGCCGCACATCCCCTCTGCTTCACTGATGAAGTAATGGAACATGAATTCCCAAAAGGGTTTAAACCCGTTAACATCGAGTCATACGATGGCACAACCGAACCCGCGGTGTGGATGAAGATTTTCTTCTCCACATTCACATGGCTCGCGGTGATGACCTACATGCCATCAAGTATCTCCCACTCAATCTTAAAGGGCCAGCCGGACACTGGCTGAATAGCCTGCCAGCAAACTCCATTGGCAGTTGGGAAAATCTTGAGGATGCATTCCTCGATAACTTCCAGGGCACCTATGTGCGACCACCGGATGCTGATGACTTAAGTCACATTACCCAACAGCCCGAAGAGTCAGCCAGGAAATTCTGGACTCGGTTTCTAACTAAAAAGAACCAAATTGTCGACTGTCTGGATGCCGAGGCACTGGCGGCCTTTAAGCATAATATCCGTGACGAGTGGCTTGCCCGACACCTCGGCCAAGAAAAACCAAAGACCATGGCGGCACTCATGACACTAATGACCCGCTTTTGCGTGGGAGAGGACAGTTGGCTGGCTCGCGCAACACCGCGCCAGGAAACCCTGGCGCTTCAGATATCCGTGACAGTAACGAAAAGCCACGACGCAACAGACACAAACGTCGGAACAATGGCGACAATGCAGAGGATACGGCAGTCAATGCCGGATTCAGCAACTCCAAATCCAGTCAACGGAAGAAGTCGTTCAAAAGAAACAATCTGGGATCGTCCAGTCTGGACCGCAAACTCGACCGCTCGTGCTAGATTCACGGCAGCCCCGATAAACCAGCCAATCACACTAACAGAGATTGTTGGGTGTTCAAACAGGCCGGCATGATAAATGCCGAGAACAAGGACAAGGGGTTGCACACCGATGACGACGAGGAGCCCCGACGTCCGAACACTGGAGGACAGAAGAAATCCCCCCCCCCCAAGGTAAAAATGTTGAGCATGATCTATGCCACTCACATCCCCAAACGGGAGCAAAAGCATACACTTAGGGACGTCTATGCGATGGAGCCCGTCGCCCCGAAATTCAACCCATGGTCATCCTGCCCGATCACCTTTGATCGTAGGGACCATCCCACCAGCATCCGTCATGGCGGCTCAGTCGCATTGGTCCTTGACCCAATCATCGACGGATTCCACCTCACGTGAGTCCTCATGGACGGTGGCAGCATCCTGAACCTGCTTTATCAAGACATAGTGCACAAATGGGCATCGATCCATCACGGATCAAACCCACCAAAACCACCTTCAAAGGTGCAATTCCAGGGGTAGAGGCCCGCTGCATGGGCTCAATAACACTGGAAGTGGTCTTCGGATCTGCGTATAACTTCCGAAGCGAGGAGTTAATCTTCGATATCGTCCCTTTCCGTAGTGGCTACCATGCACTACTTGGATGAACCACGTTCGCT
>NW_021282441.1:0-905 GCF_002162155.2 Triticum dicoccoides
AGAAAAGATTTGAGACATTCACAAAATGGTGGCATAACCACTCAGAAGCACGATATCAAGGTTTCGAGATCAACAATTAACATACGGAAGTAGTAGAAACTGAACTCAAGCTTAAATCCAACAATCTTATAAGTCTACGGATTAGTAACACGTGATCCTGATAGAAAGAAGAGAAAGCCTAGTTCTTAATCCCCGTAGAAGAGAAGATGATGACTCAGATCAGAAGGCCATGAGGTATAAGGAGTAAAAAGAGCCTTACGTTCCATCCCACAATCAATTCCCTTATATAACTAAAGAATTTCTAGACTCAACTTCGACCAGTTTGGCTTGGTAATCCTACAGGCAGTCAAGCTCTGATACCAACGCTGTCAGGACCCCGACTCGATGTCACATCGATCTAGCCTGTAGCACCTCATATCACTTTGCGGCCTCACGCACGGTATCCCCACGGGTGTCGCCTTACCTTTGCCCGGAACCGTCTGCGCCTTTTGGCTCACGTATATGATAGTGTCGCTAGCATCCATATGATAAGGAGCCCGGGCTGACATGACTAGTCGTAAACCCAAAGTGGCACAGACTTACAGGGACAGGCATCCATGACCCAGCATCGAACGTGTCGGTCATCAGCGAGTGAATCCAGGCTGTAGCACTGGGCTAGCAGGACTCCGGTGAACCGGGCTGTAGCGGGCTAACAGGACTCCGGTATTCATCGCGTGACATTTCCCCGAAGGGACAGACACAGGAACGAAGAAGGACACATGCCGGCCAGCCTAAGTGTTCCGGAGCAGTAGCAAGCTACCATGGCTCAGTGGAAACACTAGGAGACATTTCCCGGTAAGAGAGGCTACTAAAGATAAACAACTAGATGGTCAGATCCCACACATACCAAGCATTTCAATAACATA
>NW_021282442.1:0-1095 GCF_002162155.2 Triticum dicoccoides
TGTCGGTCAATGACACTCACAATTTTGGCCAATTTCTGGTCTGTTTTGTGTACTATTACTCACCGTTTTGGCGTCCCAGAGCGATTTCCATTATTTACAATCCCCGGGTGCGTTTGCGTCTCTGTCGTCAACACTCACAGTTTTGGGCAATTCTGACGCGATTCGTGGACTATTACTCATCATTTAGGGGTCCCGAAGCGATTCCATAGTGGTTGAACCCTAAGGTCCGTTTACGTATCGGTCATCAACACTCGCATTTTTGGCCGATTCTGGCCCGTTACTTGGACTATTACTCTGTTTTTGGGTCCAAGCATGATTTCCATGATTTACGAACCCCGTGGTGCGTTTACGTGTCGGTCAATGACACTCACAATTTTGGCCAATTTCTGGTCCGTTTCGTGTACTATTACTCGCCGTTTTGGCGTCCCAGAGCGATTTCCATGATTTACAATCCCCGGGGTGCGTTTGCGTCTCTGTCGTCAACACTCACAGTTTTGGCCAATTCTGACGCGATTCGTGGGCTATTATTCACCATTTAGGGCTCCCGAAGCGATTTCCATAGTTGTTGAACCCCAGGGTGCGTTTAGGTGTCGGTCATCAACACTCACTGTTTTGGGGCCCCGGTGTGATTTGCACGATTAACGATCCCCGGGGTGCGTTTACATGTCGGTCATCAATACTAGTAGTTTTGGCCAATTCTGGCCCGTTTCGTGGACAATTACTCACTGTTTTGGGGCCCCGGAATGATTTCCATGATTAACGAACCCCCGGGTGCGCTTACGTGTCGGTTATGAACACTCACAGTTTTGGCCAATTCTAACGCGTTTTGTGGACTTTTAGTCACCGTTTTGTGGGCCTGAAGTGATTTCCATAGTTGTTGAACCCCAAGGCGCACTTACGTGTTAGTCATCAACACCCACAGTTTTGGCTGATTCTGGCCTGTTTCATGGACTATTACTCACTGTTTTGGGGCCCCGGAGTGATTTCCACGGTTAACGAACCGCAGGGTGCATTTACGTATCGGTCATCAACACTCGCATTTTTGGCCGATTCTGGCCCGTTACTTGGACTATTACTCTGTTTTTGGGTCCAAGC
>NW_021282443.1:0-3218 GCF_002162155.2 Triticum dicoccoides
GGATCGTCAAGGTCGACTCCCACATAAAACGATAGCCACCATCTCATCGAAACATCGGGACACCTTAGCCTCTATCAAGTGGTATCAGATTTCCAGGTTGCTCGGTGAGATTTTACAGTTTTTCATAGATTAGATCGAGTCTGTTCTTCATACCTACAGTCCACGAAAAAGCCAGAAATTTTTTTTTAGGGTTAGCTCATCATGTTCGAACCAATCTGAGCCTTTGCATAATCTTTTTAGGGTTTTTGCTTTGTTGAATTTGTGGTTGCATCGTCGTGTGTCAAGTTGCTGGTCTTAGAGTCTAGTCTTTTAGAGTTTCGAGTTCTGGTCATAAGTTGTCACGCCGCCGCCGCACCATCATCATCGCCCATCTACCACTTTTGCTTATCCGCCACCGCTCTGAATCCATATCCATATACCACCACCAATCCGTATCCATATACCACCACCAATCTGTATCCATATACCACCACCGCTACCATATACCACCACCGCTGCCATATACCACAACCATATATCCACCACCAATCCGAGTTCTTCTCATATTAGGTTTGTTCTTGAGATCAATCTAAATTCCGTTTCGTGTTTCCTTGCCTGCGTAGGTCTCGGAAAAAAAAAGTCTGGAGACCCCCGGGCAGTTTTTAGGCCAAAATTTTCACGGGTAAATTTTTTTTCCCTATCCTATTTTTAGGCTTTTCTGAGTCTTTTGAGCCACGTGCCATCATAGTGATTTTTTGTCGCACTTTTTCGTCGTCCCTGCCCTGATTTCCGAAAAAAAAAGTGAAATTTTTGTTTTCGTGCCCATCCTATCAGTTTGACGAGGGAAGAGTTTTGAGACACTCGCCATTATAGTAATTTTTCGCAAAAAAAAGAGCGCAAAAAAAAGGAGCGCAAAAAAAAAGAGCGAAAAAAAGAGTTCCAGAGTGTGCTTTTCCCTTATTTACGTGCAGCGCCGTGATTTTGTTAGTGTTCTAGGCCCGCGTCTCTAGCACGGTCTAGCCTAGGACCAGCACAGTACCGTCATTGAGCGTTTATTCAACTTTGCATCTCTGAATTGATTATTGCCGACCCTTTTTGCTATCATACTATAAGCCTTCCCAGCTCCACATACATCTACGTCGTGCGTTTGACTCTCCCTGGCAATCGCTCTATCCAAGCTTTTGAGATTTTTGACTACAACGGTTGCCGATCACCGCCTGCTGCTGGGTAAGAACTGGTAAGAATTTGAGATTTTCTTGACGGATTTGTGACACCCGCCACCACCACCACTTGTTAGTAGTCTGTAGGATCATATTCTTGTGTGTTTCTATTGCTGCTAACCATGCCAGGATCACAAGTCGACGAGACTGACTGGGAGAACTTGACGAACAAGGAGCTTCATGATACGTTTCAGCAAATGATGAGTGGACAGGTGCAAGATGTGATAAACAGATTTGAAGAGGCCATGGAGAAGATAGATGGCATGGAGAAGACGTTTGAAACAAAGCTCGATAACAAGTTTGCTGAATTGCTTTCGCGTTTTCCACCACCACCACCGGCTGCTCCTGCCGCACCTCTGCAACAACAGCAACAACATCGACTACCTCCACGTCGAGAAACAGCCCTCCACCGAGCGAGCCGTGTCCCTCTTCAGTCGGGCCAAACTGCTGGTGCTACTGTTGATACTTCTGTGGCTCCTACTGTTGATGTGGAGGAGGATGATTATGTGGGAGATTATGAGGATGAGGTTGATCAAAATCAGAACTACGTGCCACCACCAGCACAGCAACCATCAGGTCGTCCACATGCAAATAATGGCAATGGTAGGGCTCACCCTCAGGTACGAGATCATGACCATCTCTCTAAACTAAAATTGAATATTCCATCATTTGAGGGTAGATATGTTCCTGATATATATCTTACTTGGGAGTTAGAAACTGAACAACGATTTACATGTTTACAATATCCCGAGGAGAGACGTGTTCCTGCTGCTGTTTGTGCATTCACTAGTTTTGCATGTGTTTGGTGGTCTGAGCATTGTAGATTATATCCTATTCCGGCTACTTGGGCTGCTTTGAAAACTGCTATGCGTATTCGTTGGGTTCCACCATATTATCAACGTGAATTACTTCAAAAATTGCAGCGCTTAAGACAGGGAAAAAATTCTGTAGAAGAATATTATCAGGAATTACAAACTGGCATGATTAGATGTGGTATTGTTGAGGAGAATGAAGCTATGCTTGCACGTTTTATGGGTGGATTAAACTGGCATGATTTTAGAGTCCGTATGTGTGGGGAAACAAGAGTTAGGGTTGGTTTCGGACCCCACCCTCAAGGGCCACGAAATTCCCCCCTCTTCCTCCATATATACAGCCCTTAGGGCGTCGTTTAGACTTTGAGTTTTGTTTAGATTAAAAGTTCGCCATAGCTGCAACTTCGCGTACTTCGTTTGTGTCCAACGACCAGACCAAGACGTCACAGAACCCCACCTTGATCAATAAAACTTTCATCTTTTATTCGCAATATCCCGATTGCAATCTCAGCTTCTTGCTTGTTCTTCGTTTGCTTGCAGGAAACAGACCCTCGTGGTCAGGTTGATCGTGCTCCGGCGTGGTCAATAACCATCGGAAGTTGGTTTAGCGATTGCTAAGGCGCGACGTCTCGCACGTTCGTAGTCGGATCGTCAAGGTCGACTCCCACATAAAACGATAGCCACCATCTCATCGAAACATCGGGACACCTTAGCCTCTATCATCTCACCTCCGCAGATGGAATGGAGTCCTCGTGGGTGGGGCGGGGATGGTTGGACTGGATCGGACCGGACTGGAGTGGAGGAGTAACCGAAGGAGAAGAGGAGGAAGAATGGAGAAGGTGTGGGAGGCAAAGAGGTGGCAGCCACCGCTGGCGCTGGAGGGAGGGAGGAAGAGGAAGGTTGTGGTACCGGCAGTAAATAATGAATTAATTAACAGAAACGGGGAATTCCTATCTACGCGCGGCACATGGGATGTTTAGGAGGGAAAACGGAAAATTTGTGGACAAAGGAACGGAGGTCCCTTTCTCCCCCTCCTTGTGTTTTATTGTGTAGGAGTGTAGGTATGGTGGTGCTCACACTTAATTGGCACCCTCCTCCCTCACGTTGAGATTTTGGCATTTCTTTGATGCAAAAGGAAATTTTTTTCTGCGTAGAGTGAGAAGGCGCATGGGAGGGGTAAAGGAAATTTCTGGACAAAGGGACCGAC
>NW_021282444.1:0-3215 GCF_002162155.2 Triticum dicoccoides
GGATCGTCAAGGTCGACTCCCACATAAAACGATAGCCACCATCTCATCGAAACATCGGGACACCTTAGCCTCTATCAAGTGGTATCAGATTTCCAGGTTGCTCGGTGAGATTTTACAGTTTTTCATAGATTAGATCGAGTCTGTTCTTCATACCTACAGTCCACGAAAAAGCCAGAAATTTTTTTTTAGGGTTAGCTCATCATGTTCGAACCAATCTGAGCCTTTGCATAATCTTTTTAGGGTTTTTGCTTTGTTGAATTTGTGGTTGCATCGTCGTGTGTCAAGTTGCTGGTCTTAGAGTCTAGTCTTTTAGAGTTTCGAGTTCTGGTCATAAGTTGTCACGCCGCCGCCGCACCATCATCATCGCCCATCTACCACTTTTGCTTATCCGCCACCGCTCTGAATCCATATCCATATACCACCACCAATCCGTATCCATATACCACCACCAATCTGTATCCATATACCACCACCGCTACCATATACCACCACCGCTGCCATATACCACAACCATATATCCACCACCAATCCGAGTTCTTCTCATATTAGGTTTGTTCTTGAGATCAATCTAAATTCCGTTTCGTGTTTCCTTGCCTGCGTAGGTCTCGGAAAAAAAAAGTCTGGAGACCCCCGGGCAGTTTTTAGGCCAAAATTTTCACGGGTAAATTTTTTTTCCCTATCCTATTTTTAGGCTTTTCTGAGTCTTTTGAGCCACGTGCCATCATAGTGATTTTTTGTCGCACTTTTTCGTCGTCCCTGCCCTGATTTCCGAAAAAAAGTGAAATTTTTGTTTTCGTGCCCATCCTATCAGTTTGACGAGGGAAGAGTTTTGAGACACTCGCCATTATAGTAATTTTTCGCAAAAAAAAGAGCGCAAAAAAAAGGAGCGCAAAAAAAAGAGCGAAAAAAAGAGTTCCAGAGTGTGCTTTTCCCTTATTTACGTGCAGCGCCGTGATTTTGTTAGTGTTCTAGGCCCGCGTCTCTAGCACGGTCTAGCCTAGGACCAGCACAGTATCGTCATTGAGCGTTTATTCAACTTTGCATCTCTGAATTGATTATTGCCGACCCTTTTTGCTATCATACTATAAGCCTTCCCAGCTCCACATACATCTACGTCGTGCGTTTGACTCTCCCTGGCAATCGCTCTATCCAAGCTTTTGAGATTTTTGACTACAACGGTTGCCGATCACCGCCTGCTGCTGGGTAAGAACTGGTAAGAATTTGAGATTTGCTTGACGGATTTGTGACACCCGCCACCACCACCACTTGTTAGTAGTCTGTAGGATCATATTCTTGTGTGTTTCTATTGCTGCTAACCATGCCAGGATCACAAGTCGACGAGACTGACTGGGAGAACTTGACGAACAAGGAGCTTCATGATACGTTTCAGCAAATGATGAGTGGACAGGTGCAAGATGTGACAAACAGATTTGAAGAGGCCATGGAGAAGATAGATGGCATGGAGAAGACGTTTGAAACAAAGCTCGATAACAAGTTTGCTGAATTGCTTTCGCGTTTTCCACCACCACCACCGGCTGCTCCTGCCGCACCTCTGCAACAACAGCAACAACATCGACTACCTCCACGTCGAGAAACAGCCCTCCGCCGAGCGAGCCGTGTCCCTCTTCAGTCGGGCCAAACTGCTGGTGCTACTGTTGATACTTCTGTGGCTCCTACTGTTGATGTGGAGGAGGATGATTATGTGGGAGATTATGAGGATGAGGTTGATCAAAATCAGAACTACGTGCCACCACCAGCACAGCAACCATCAGGTCGTCCACATGCAAATAATGGCAATGGTAGGGCTCACCCTCAGGTACGAGATCATGACCATCTCTCTAAACTAAAATTGAATATTCCATCATTTGAGGGTAGATATGTTCCTGATATATATCTTACTTGGGAGTTAGAAACTGAACAACGATTTACATGTTTACAATATCCCGAGGAGAGACGTGTTCCTGCTGCTGTTTGTGCATTCACTAGTTTTGCATGTGTTTGGTGGTCTGAGCATTGTAGATTATATCCTATTCCGGCTACTTGGGCTGCTTTGAAAACTGCTATGCGTATTCGTTGGGTTCCACCATATTATCAACGTGAATTACTTCAAAAATTGCAGCGCTTAAGACAGGGAAAAAATTCTGTAGAAGAATATTATCAGGAATTACAAACTGGCATGATTAGATGTGGTATTGTTGAGGAGAATGAAGCTATGCTTGCACGTTTTATGGGTGGATTAAACTGGCATGATTTTAGAGTCCGTATGTGTGGGGAAACAAGAGTTAGGGTTGGTTTCGGACCCCACCCTCAAGGGCCACGAAATTCCCCCCTCTTCCTCCATATATACAGCCCTTAGGGCGTCGTTTAGACTTTGAGTTTTGTTTAGATTAAAAGTTCGCCATAGCTGCAACTTCGCGTACTTCGTTTGTGTCCAACGACCAGACCAAGACGTCACAGAACCCCACCTTGATCAATAAAACTTTCATCTTTTATTCGCAATATCCCGATTGCAATCTCAGCTTCTTGCTTGTTCTTCGTTTGCTTGCAGGAAACAGACCCTCGTGGTCAGGTTGATCGTGCTCCGGCGTGGTCAATAACCATCGGAAGTTGGTTTAGCGATTGCTAAGGCGCGACGTCTCGCACGTTCGTAGTCGGATCGTCAAGGTCGACTCCCACATAAAACGATAGCCACCATCTCATCGAAACATCGGGACACCTTAGCCTCTATCATCTCACCTCCGCAGATGGAATGGAGTCCTCGTGGGTGGGGCGGGGATGGTTGGACTGGATCGGACCGGACTGGAGTGGAGGAGTAACCGAAGGAGAAGAGGAGGAAGAATGGAGAAGGTGTGGGAGGCAAAGAGGTGGCAGCCACCGCTGGCGCTGGAGGGAGGGAGGAAGAGGAAGGTTGTGGTACCGGCAGTAAATAATGAATTAATTAACAGAAACGGGGAATTCCTATCTACGCGCGGCACATGGGATGTTTAGGAGGGAAAACGGAAAATTTGTGGACAAAGGAACGGAGGTCCCTTTCTCCCCCTCCTTGTGTTTTATTGTGTAGGAGTGTAGGTATGGTGGTGCTCACACTTAATTGGCACCCTCCTCCCTCACGTTGAGATTTTGGCATTTCTTTGATGCAAAAGGAAATTTTTTTCTGCGTAGAGTGAGAAGGCGCATGGGAGGGGTAAAGGAAATTTCTGGACAAAGGGACCGAC
>NW_021282445.1:0-649 GCF_002162155.2 Triticum dicoccoides
ATCCAGTCCCCTCCCCCTCTCCCTGATCTAGGCGCCCCTCGCCCCGAGCACCATCGCAGCTCGCCGCCCGGTGGCTTCACCGGCCGAGGCCACCTCGCCGCCGCCCGTCATCGTCCCCCTGCTCCCACCTCCGTTGCCACTCCCGCGCCAGGACCCTCCCTCACCGACGCCTCGCCAAGCCCGACGCCTCTCGTCGTCATCACCGGCGCCAGGCGCCGCCTCGCGTGCGCTGCCCCGCCGCCGAGCTCCGTCGCTGGATCCGCACCAGCTCGCCGCCCGTCCCCATCCTCCTCCTCGCCGGACTACCTCAAGCCTCGCTGCCCGATCCCCTGCTCCGAACGTGAGCACCTTCTCTTCAACCTCTCTCTTTCCCGTCGCCGGATCAGCCACACTCGCGCTCTCCCACTCACGCGCGGCCCTCCCCCTCACCTTGCGGTCCCAGCACCACCGCGCCCGCTCGTCGCCGGCCCCGCAGTTGACCCGTCGTGCCATGCTGCCTCCGCCCGAGTGCTGCTCCCCCTGCTGCGGCCCCGTGCGCCTCCGCCGCGCCGGAGCCCCGACCGTGGCGCTAGCCACGCGCGGGCCATGACCTCGCCGGCTCTGCCTTCGCTCCCCTGGTAGCCCCGCCACCACCGGAGCCCCGCACCTC
>NW_021282446.1:0-1176 GCF_002162155.2 Triticum dicoccoides
TCTTTCTTCAACACACACTACACAAGAATATCCCTTTGGAACGAACTAAGTCAGGCAAGCTTTTATCTTCCAACTCTCCAAGTTGTTGTCTAGCTTAACCAACTAGCTCAGGGATATCTAACACCGATTCTTGGAGAGAGGGTGGTTCACAAGAAACCAACTTGATCACGAGCTCAACATAACAGTCAGGGGACAACCTGGTAATACTTCCGAGAAGATATTCGGAAAATCACGAACCACCAGTATGTTACTAAGCTCGAGAACAATCTCGCTTTTGAGGGCAAGACGATATGATCAAATGAGTGAGGACTTGACAAGATCCTAACTCATCAATCGAAGGGTGCACCAAAATAAGGACTAGGTAGCACGATCAGTCTTAGAAGGATGATTCAAAAACCAACACGCTAAGAATGAAATTATTGTCCTTTAACTACCAAGCAACGAGGTTGCTAGGAGTATTGATTTCACACATCACAATTGCCACGACCGGTTTTTCGGGGTAATAAATTTCCAGAAAAGACCGTCGTGCTCATCAGCCCCAGGATTACTGTTAGCTGATGAGGCTCCAACTTGATACAGAAATTCCAAGCAGAAAACAGAATATGTAGTACAAGACCATTCTGGCCTGTGAGTACAACAAATGGTTTCTAGTGGTTGATGGCGGAAGCGGGTTGTGAAACATCAGTGTCTATGGGACTCCATTTCCCACGGGAACAGCTGACCAGGTTAACTCCTATCTTCGCGAGGCTGCTATCTCCATTACTTAGGTGCCGGGGCTGGCATCACGTCGCTCCTCTTCGTGCAAGAAAATCTGGCCAAGACAATAGCCAGGGACAAGCCAGTGAGTACTTTGAATGTACTCGCAAACATTATGAACACAGGTATAATATAACAATGATGTGCTGAAAATATTTTATGCTCATGACGTCAGTCACAAAAGATAAATGAAACTCTGATGCGTGCAAGCAAGTTATTCATAAAAATGCAATAACATGGTAGTATTAAAATTTATGAAACAAATAACAAGCAATGCCACAGTCGGGCGTCTTAGCGACACCACAAAAAGGGCTTTAAAAGAAATGCCACAGTCGGGCGTCTGAGCGACACCACATAAAGGGCTTTAAAAGAAATGCCACAGTCGGGCGTCTGAGCGACACCACATAAAGGGCTTTAAAA
>NW_021282447.1:0-995 GCF_002162155.2 Triticum dicoccoides
AGTCAACTCCTTGAACTTGTCGAAAAACATCTTAACGACAAGTCGAGCTTTCTCAATGGTGACACTTACCATCATTGTCTGTCTTCCTTTCAAAATCCATATGTACCTAACAGCCTTACGACCATCAAGTAGTTCTTCCAAAGTCTACACTTTGTTTTCATACATGGATCCTCTCTCGGGTTTTATGGCCTTGAGCCATTTATCGGAATCCGGGCCCACCATCGCTTCTCCATAGCTCGTAGGTTCATTGTTGTCTAGCAACATGACTTCCAAGACAGGATTACGTACCACTCTGAAGTAGTACGCATCCTTGTCATCCCACGAGGTTTGGTAGTGACTCGATCCGAAGTTTCATGATCACTATCATAAGCTTCCACTTCAGTTGGTGTACGTGCCACAGGAACAACTTCCTGTGCCCTGCTACACACTTGTTGAAGTGATAGTTCAATAACCTCATCAAGTCTCTACCATCCTCCCACTCAACTTTTCGAGAGAAACCTTTCCTCGAAAAAGGACCCGATTCAAGAAACAATCCATATTGCTTTCGGATCTGAATTAGGAGGTATACCCAACTGTTTTGGGTTTCCTATGAAGATGCATTTTATTCGCTTTGGGTTCGAGCTTATCAACCTGAAACTTTTTCATATAAGCGTCGCAGCCCCAAACTTTTAAGAAACGACAACTTAGGTTTCTCTAAACCATAATTCATACGGTGTCATCTCATCGGAATTACGTGGTGCCCTATTTAAAGTGAATGTGGTTGTCTCTAATGCCTAACCCATGAACGATAGTGGTAATTCGATAAGGGACATCATGGTACGCACCATATCCAATAGGGTGCAACTATGATGTTCGGACACACCATCACACTATGGTGTTCCAGGCGGTATTAATTGTGAAACATTTTCCACAATGTCTTAATTGTGTGCCAAAACTCGTAACTCAGATATTCATCTCTATGATCATATCATAGATCTTTTATCCTCTTGTCACGA
>NW_021282448.1:0-1504 GCF_002162155.2 Triticum dicoccoides
AAGCTGCTCGGTGGCGAGCGCCGACGCCGCCCCGGCCACCTCCTGCTTCCCCTGGCCACCTCCTGCTTCCTCCCCGAGCCCTCTAGCAACGCCACGGAGTCGTCCCCGACCGCTATCCCTTCTCTCTGCTCGCTCTGGCTCTCTCCCTCTCTCGATTTGGAGCACCACCGAGAGCCACCGGAGGGCGCCGCCGTCGCATCCATAGCCACCGGCCACCCCTCGCCCTTCCGATGAGCTCAGGAGCTTCGTCCCGACCCCATGGAGCTGCAGACCGACGCACGTGACCAGAGGAGGCCCCAGTCGACCGGAGCGTCGTCGTCTTCATCCCCGGTATCGGAGATCGCCGCCGTAAATTCGCCGTCGCAGAAGCTTCCCCGAGCTCGCCGACCCCTCCGTCCAGTCCACTGTGAGCCCCTCTTCCTCTTCCCCCTTCTCTCAAGCTCGCGCCCATCCCCTAGCCTCTTCCTTCACCGCGGCCGAGAGTTTCTCGCCGCCGGCCATGGCGTGGCCATGGCCACAGCCACCGCAGCTCGTTTCCGAGCCCACTGTCGTGCTCACCGCGATCTCAGGAGTCCGTAGCACGCCCCAGCTCCTCCTGCCGTGCTCCCTAACACCGACCCCCCCGAGCTCCGGCCGCCGCCGAGGTCGACGCCGTGCTCACCTCCGGCCACCTCCGCTCCAGCCGCCTCCACCACTGGAAGCGCCACTCCGCCAGCTCCCCGTAGATGCTCCCCGCGCCCCAAACCATGGCCTGTAACGCAATCCCGATGCGGACGCCGCCGCGATCTGAGGTCGCCGATGGTTAAACGCCGGCAGCTGACATGGTGATGTCATTAAACGCTAATGACGCACTAACCAACCCCCTAGGCCACTGACTGTGGGCCCCACCCCTGGTCAAACCCCAGTCAGCGTTGGGTTTGACCGGGATTAGGTCATGTGTCACTGACGTGTGGACCCCGCACGTCAGGTTTGACCTGGACCTGGCCGTTGACTCGCTGACGTCATGCTGGCGTCAGGCTGACGCAGCTAAATCATTTTCTGGAATTATTTTAATTCTAAATATTCAGGAAATTTCAGAAAATGATTAAAACTTCAATAAATCATAGAAATTCAACCGTAACTCCAAATTAAATAATTTATATATGAAAAATTATCAGAAAAATTCAAGGAATCCATCTGTACTATTTTCATGCATGTTAGAACAACTTATAGCTGCTGTTTAGCACAAATCAATTAATGGCATTTGAATAATCACATATGGAGTTTGAATTTGAATCTTGTATTCAAACCAACTTCATTTAATCTGTTGCTAGTTGCATTAGCTCAAAACACATTCATATTGCCATGTCATGAGCATGCATCATATTGTGCATTGCATTGATTGTATTTCTTCTTTGTTGCCGGTATCTGTTCCCTCCCGGTAGACGATGTTCCGACGTTGTGATCGTTGACACTGATGAAGACTCAATGTTATCTTCAGAAGTGCCAGGCAAGCAAAACCCCC
>NW_021282449.1:0-1467 GCF_002162155.2 Triticum dicoccoides
TTTGCCATCCTTCTTATCCGCCAATCACTTGGGGTAGATCCGCTTCCAGTGACCAGTCCCTTTGCAGTAGAAACACTTAGTCTCAGGCTTAGGATCAGACTTGGGCTTCTTCACTTGAGCAGCAACTTGCTTGCTGTTCTTCTTGAAGTTCCCCTTCTTCCTTCTGCCCCTTTTCTTGAAACTAGTGGTCTTGTCTACCATCAACACTTGATGTTTTTCTCGATTTCTACCTTCGTCAATTTCCGCATTACGAAGAGCTTGGGAATCGTTTCCGTTATCCCTTGCATGTCATAGTTCATCACGAAGTTCTACTAACTTGGTGATGGTGACTAGAGAATTCTGTCAATCACTATCTTATCTGGAAGATTAACTCCCACTTGATTCAAGCGATTGTAGTACTCAGACAATCTGAGCACATGCTCACTAGTTGAGCGACTCTCCTCCATCTTTTAGCTATAGAACTTGTTGGAGACTTCATATCTCTCAACTCGGGTATTTGCTTGAAATATTAGCTTCAACTCCTGGAACATCTCATATGGTCCATGACATTCAAAACGTCTTTGAAGTCCCGATTCTAAGCCGTTAAGCATGGTGCACTTAAACTATCAAGTAGTCATCATATTGAGCTAGCCAAACGTTCATAACGTCTGCATTTGCTCCTGCAATAGGTCCGTCACCTAGCGGTGCATTAAGGACATAATTCTTCTGTGCAGCAATGAGGATTTAACCTCAGATCACGGATCAAATCCGCAACTTTGCTACTAACATTTTTCAACACAATTTTCTCTAGGAACATATCAAAATAAACACAGGGAAGCAACAACGCGAGCTATTGATCTACAACATGATTTGCAAAATACTACCAGGACTAAGTTCATGATAAATTTAAGTTCAATTTAATCATATTACTAAAGAACTCCCACTTAGATAGACATCCCTCTAATCCTCTAAGTGATCCCGTGATCCAAATCAACTAAACCATGTCCGATCATCACGTGAGATGGAGTAGTTTCATCGGTGAACATCATTATGTTGATCATATCTACTATATGATTCACGCTCGACCTTTCGGTCTCCGTGTTCCGAGGCCATATCTGCATATGCTAGGCTCGTCAAGTTTAACCTGAGTATTCCGCGTGTGCAAAACTGGCTTGCACCCGTTGTAGATGGACGTAGAGCTTATCACACCCGATCATCACGTGGTGTCTGGGCACGACGAACTTTGGCAACGGTGCATACTCAGGGAGAACACTTCTTGATAATTTAGTGAGAGATCATCTTATAATGCTACCGTCAATCAAAGCAAGATAAGATGCATAAAAAGATAAACATCACATGCAATCAATATAAGTGATATGATATGGTCATCATCATCTTGTGCTTTGTGATCTCCATCTCCGAAGCACCGTCATGATCACCATCGTCACCGGCGCGACACCTTGATCTCCATCGTAGCATCGTTGTCGT